>NW_010183473.1:4113-16817 GCF_000695765.1 Mesitornis unicolor
AGAGGAGAAAAGGCTGTTTATGGAGGTTTTTCAGTACTTATTGTATGTGTAGTTACAAAAAACAGAAATGAAGGGTCTACCTCTTCAAAGTTCTTTTGCAGGGTACTGGGAGGTTTGAAATGGAAAGAGCTTGCAGGGCAAACTCCATAGAAATGAAATCTGTCTTCGTGCTCCCTTGCTGTTGCTGAGTCAGGCTCGTTTCTCCACAGTGCACTGAGTTGCAGTGTACTAAATTCCAGTTTACTGATGAAGATCAGTGGAAAAATGGGTATTTCTCAATAAATAATGGCATCCCTAATATTTTTTGAGTCTGTGGATATGCATTTCTTTCTTCATACCTATTGCTTTCACAAGACGTGGTTCTTTTTAATTTAGGAGAGCATTTTAGTTTTTGTAGCTAGGGTATGCAGAGCAATGCAGTTTTTGAATTACTATAAAATTGGGAACAAAATAACCCTGAAGGCATAGGGAAACACAATGTATGAGTGAGATTGCCTCAGAAGGCGTTGTGACTTTTTTTGGAAGGCCTTTTCCCCTTATACTTGTTTTTAATTAAGAAAAAATCTAAACCTAAGAAGTGAGGTAGGAAATGCTTAACAAAAGGCATTCAGTGGTAAGAAGAATACTTCTTTATAAAGATGTTAGATATCATGCTTATAAAGATGTCAGATGTCAGGCCAAGTGCGAGGTCCTGCACAGTTTAGTAAAATACATAAACATAAGACAATAAAACTGATGAACAATTCTTATATAAACGTTTGAATACTCAGCCCTTAGGTAGGTTTTAAACATGGTTAATTATTTTGCTGAGCCACCAGAGGAGTCCAGTAGATCTGTCCTGTCTGACTTGCTGGAGAAGATTACTCTGTTGTATTAAAATTCTTAATAATTTGACTCTGCAAGGTTCCTTTATTTCAATCCAGAGATGTTCTCAAGGGCCACTGCTTGGAGAAGACCTGTAGCCTGGAAATCAGTATACTAATTCAGTAGGTCCATAGCCGTAATGTTTTGAAGTGAGATCAGACGTATAGATCTGACATTCTGATTGCTGTCTTTTAATTTTCCCCTGTGTTCCACCGTAATTTTAGCTGGTATGTAATCAACTGATAGATAAGAATTTAGGGCACTATTTTTGGAAATTGATGCCTAGATTTAGGCTCTGAAGCAGCTGTCTGGTGAACTGAAAGGTCTGAAGTGCCATCTTATGTAAAGGACGTAAAACTGTGCCATCTGAGTTGCCTTTTGGGAAAAGGAGGTTTCAGGGTGACCTTCTGGGATGCAGGTTTGTTAACCTTTTGTTCTTGGGCACTAAATGCTGGTGACTTGTTTGTCTGCAGAGAAATGCCATGCAGAAAGTGTTATCTCTTTTTGTTTTTTTTTCTTACCACATTCACCCCCCATCATATCCTTTGATCCACTATCTGGTAGCATGTGTGTTGTTAACAATAAAAATCTGGGTTTGCTTGCTTGTTTGCTTTTAAAAGGAAAGGTATTATAGCTTTTTTCCTGACTTCTTGTTTTGTTGGGTATTTTCATGCTGTTTGCTCTGCTTTTTCCAGTTGGTCTGGTAGCATCTCCAGATGGAAGAGTTGAGTCAGAGCAGATGAAGCATTGCAGAGTCAGAGCAGTAGGATAACAGATGGGTGAATGCTTTATAAATACTTCTAAATTATGTTAGAACCTTCTAAATACCTTTCATAAAGACCCAGTAAGAACAGTGTTCTGGACATACCGGTACTTAGTGCGGAGTTGAGCCCTGGCTTACTCTCCCCTTTGAGCAATCACTGCTAAAGTGTTACTGTAGTCTCACTGGCACGTGAGATTCCTGTGCTGAGGTGGTCCCTAAGAAGAGAGAACAGTTCAGGTTTTCTTCTCTGTTCAGAAGTTTGTTTGTGAGTGTCTCAAACCAATCACCAATGTACAATCAGTCTTAATGGGGAAATAAATCCCTCTAAATGCTGTTAGCCTCAATGATTGCCATCGGCTTGCTTTAAGCTGACAGGCATCATTTTATAATAAAAGCTCAAATGCAGGTTTTCTATTAATGGACTATGACTAATGAGAGTGCATGGTACAGGCAACAAGTTCAGTTGAACAGCTGGAGAAGAAATGTAGAGTTGCTGTACTCTTCTTTGCATTGTTGACTTCCTTAGCCACCAAGGGCTTGCCTTCTTGAGAAAATATAGCACTTAATTCCGGAGTGACATTTTAAATTGACGTAACTGAGCTTGTGCAAAAGGCTGTGTGGATTTTTAGGCTATATGGTCAAAAAAGAGTTTCGTGACTGGCTTTGGCACTGTTGAGTTGTGGTTTGCCCTTAGCCCAGCCAGCTTTGCATGAAATGTTAGATTGAGCTGCTGAGTAGCTTTACATGCATGGATGTGATCAATCAACATCCCTGTTACTGACGGGCAGCTTCCTGAGCAGTCGCCGAGGCTCAAGTGTTCCTCAGTCATATCCTGAGTTTAGTTTATCCCACATGTATTGTGAAATTTCTTAGCTGAAATATTCCCTTCCCTATTAGTGAAGGAAGTGACAATACACCATTTGTCTGAGCTTTTTCTAAATATTACTTTTTTTTTTCCTTTTTTCTTTCTGCTAAACTGGTACAAGTTGTGCATGTAGTCATGCCTGAACGCTTATCTGTCGATACGCTCTTTTCTGAATAGAAAGACAAATCAAAGCTTTGTTTAACCATACAGAACAGAAGCTAATAGAAAGATGCATGTACAAAAATTCATGCTTAATTAAGTCAAAGGAAGGTACGACAATGAAGCTACACAAGGCAGCTTTGCGTCAGTCACTGAGTAGCAAAGGCTCCGTTTGAAGGAGCTGTTGATAATGGTAGGTGTGCTGTATCTGCTCTGGGTTACGTTAAACATAGCCATTTCACTGCCACCTCCTCCTCAGCACGCCCACTTGCCCCTTTGTTCCTACAACCTGTTAGTCTTCTTATCTGCTGAAGTCCTAATCTCCTTCGAGCAGAAACTTTCTCTTATTAAATGTTTGTGCAATGTCTTGGAGTGTGCAGTGTTAGCGGAGTCTTGATCCTTCCTTAAAATTTCTCCATTCTGCTGCAAACTGAACAGCAGTAGTGTCAGAGATAAGCTTCTCTCTGTGCTACAAGTTTATCAAATGTTCTTTACTGGGGGGGAAAATTAACAGAAGAAACCAGCGTTAAGTGGAAAAACCCAGCAACCGATCTCTCTGTGTATTAACAATAGTTCTTGAAATGTTTCAACTCCCTCTTGGAAATGAACCTAATTCTGGCTTGCAGCTCTTTAGACATATTGACTTTGCAGATTGTGCTGTGTACACAAGCATCTATTCAGATTTAGACATCTTCTGTGAAATTGTATATGCTGTAAGATTAACATCTTTTTTCCTCCTTTTCAGTTGTTTTTGATGTGTACCGAGACAGCAAGGTAAGTGAACAATAAGTTGTATATAATTGTTTATTCTGTGGAAATTCTTCCTGAAATGGTACAGAGATGAAGCAAACAATAGCTTCATTTTCCTGTCTTCCTAGAAGTGATTCTGGGGGAGGAGAAAAAAAAAAAAAAAAAGAACCATTTGATGTTATCATTCTGTTCCCCAGGTCTTTTTCTGTGTTAGACACTGTCCACAGTAGGAGAATAATAGGATTAGGAGTGTAAATATGTCTGTGCCAGCGATGTAATTATTTAGTAAATGCCTTCCAGAGAAGTAGTCTGTCTTAAAGCACGTAACTTTGGCTTCAGCTGTTCTGTCAGTTCTATGAGTCTACCGAAGGCAATTTAGTTTTAAGGTGGGTACTTCATCAATATCAAGCAACATTACTAAACTGTTCTAGCGAAGCACTGCCTGTTGCTAAGGGTCCCTCTGCATAGTGCTTACTCTGCGTGCTTTTGACTGAAATGTATCTGAACATTCAGCCAGAATGGCTGGGTTATTTAAAAAAAATATAAGGCAGGGGTGATATTTTGCTCACTGAAAAAAACGCAGGGGATTCTTGATGCTCTTTCCTCAAAAAAAAAAACCAACCCTAATTTCTTGGGCATTTGTTTGTTTGTGATGTTTTTCCCTAAAGCATAAGAATTCATCCAAACTAGTCATTTCTTCAGATTATCCTTGTGAGCCTGGAAAATGAGAACTTGTATTTATATATGGCAGTCTGGAGTATGAAAGGGATAATTGTTAAAGGAATATATGAATGTGGTGTGCCCAGTCTGGGACAGATGGAGGCTGATGTTTTCCTTTTCAAACTGCTCCAGCTGTGGTTCTGAGTGCTCAGCAAATCAGAACCCTGAACATCTGGATAGTGATGGAGCAGGAAGAAGTGTCCTATCCCATGCTTCAGCTGCCGATATCCACATTAGTCACTTTGACCTCTGTGGTGTCAGTGGAGAGATGAGATGTGCTTGAAAGGCACACATGTTCTTTTAAAAACAACCACAACCGAAAATGCATTATGTAGCCTTAAATCTCCAAATGATTTTGGGGATCACAACCTGATTTTGGGAATTGCATTAGTGCATGAGAAGTAAATACTCATTTGAGCTTAAATTTCTTTCTAAATCCCAAACTAATAATGCAAAAAAAGGGCTATATGCTTTTGCTATATGAATTTGAGTCTCACTGTTTGACTTGTTTACTGTTACGGGATTGGAGAAGGTCTTTAGTTGAGCTGAGTTGGGAATATTTGTAGTGAGTCCTGATTCTGACTTTGAATGTTGCCAAAGTATTTTGTAATTGTGTAATAGTAAATCATGCCATAGTTTGCAAAACAAACTACACTAGAATTTGTGTCGTGTGGAAAAAGACTCTGGTACTGTTACTCAGTACAACTTTTAATGTAGGTACCTGGAATCAGGCTGAAAACAGCCGTGCTGAATGGTAATGAAAATTACCTGCCTGGGTTCAGATCCTCAGACTCAAGGATGCTGTCAGGCAAAGTGAGGAGCAACACTTCAGCACTGAACCGCGTTCTGCCGTTGGGTGCTCTGCCTCACGGCTGAGCCATGAAGACAGATTATTTAAGTAAAAGGTTCCGGCCTGTGTGGTCTCAAGTGAGCAGTGGTTTCCTCATCTGTCAAGATAAAATATCTGTTTGTAGATATCTCTCGGTGCCTTCTACCCTCAGGTCTTGTAAACTGTCAGATAGCCCTTTGTGTGTCAGATCCTCCTCCTTTCACAGATACTTTTGTGGTTTGCAACTGTATTATTCATTGCTCCTTTGTATGAAACTTACAGGCAGCAGAAGACTACCGGGTGTTGCCCTGTGATTAATTTCCAGAGCCCGTTCTCCTCATCAGGCTGGTTGCACAGCAACCTCACCTACAGAATGAGAGAAATGTCCAGTGTCTGCTTATTTTAAATTCTTTCAACCTCTAAATGTTAATCTTGGAGAAGCGTTTTCTTTGATATGGTTGTGAATGAGAGCAATCCCTTCCCCTTGCTTGTTTTAGTCACTTGAGAGGCTGTACAGAGGGGGCTGTCACAGGTCCTGCTCGCAGAGTTGGAGGGTGGCACAGGAGCAGCCCTGGCCTGGTTAAGAAGAAGCTTTTATGTGTCTGCCTTTCCTGTTTCACTCTCCTCACCGAGCTCATCTGAGCTGGTGCCTGGCTTTGCAGAGAAGTCATCTTTTAAGGAAAAAACACTGTCATGCAGTCTGCCAAGCTGAATGGTCTGGAGATCTAGTCCTGAAGAGGTTGTGTTGCAGGACTGGTAGCCTGTTTCCATTTGGATCCACTTTTTTGGTTGGTCGTTCTTCTGCTAGCAGTTCATAATAATGTGCAACAGCTGCCAAGCCTGAGAATCGGCTCTGCTGTTGCTCTTTGTGTATCTCCCAGGTGCTAACAACTTGTAACCACGCTGAAGACAGGGCACTGTGGTAAGACACAAGAAATGCAGTGAGTGGCTCCAGAGCACTGCTAGCCCACAGCTGCTTTTCTCAACATGCAAACTAGTGCTTGGGTCTCTGCCTTGTGAGTACTGTCACTGTGCATGAAGGTGCAGCTGGAGTTAGGAAGATGTAACAGTTCAGTTTGCATTTTATCTATCTTTTAATTTCCTTTGAACAGCCTTTGTCTTAGGCACTTCCTTTCAGCAGCATGTTGCTTAATGCTTTAGTAAAACAAAGTGTGAAGCTGACATGGCATGCTAAATCTATTGGTTCCCGTTTTAGGATGAGAAAAAAAATCTTATGTAATGCAGGTTGTGTTTTTTTGTTTCCTTTCCAGATGTGCACAACTTTGCTTTCCTGACTTGTGTATTTCTGTGCTCTCATATGACAAAGATAACTGATACCAGAGGATTGCAGATAAATAACTTTACTACTGCTCTTCAGATACACAGTGCAAGTCATCTTAAACTACATTTAAATTACATTGCATGTAAGACTTGAAAGAGCATTTAATCTTAAGAAAAGACAGTTTGGTTACTGACCCGAGTTATATACAGTCCCTTTAATGAGCCCTGAAAAGGGATATTTAGTTGGTTTTGTCACCAATTTGAAACTCAGTGCAGATTTAAGACACCTCGAGGAAATGGTTGGTGTTGTGTATTGCTGTACAGGAGGGAGAAATACTGCTGGGTGCTCACAGAAAACAGGTTGCTTTCAGTAGCCTCAAAACCAGTTTTCCAGGGTACATCTCTTCTCTAGATAAGTGATCTTGAGTTCCTAGGGAAAAGCCAAGATTCATGTATTTGAGGTAAGGAGGAATCTCTGTAGAAGCTTTTCATACAGAAGTCTTTTATGAAGTATAAACATTTCTGATGTAGGGGAAAATTCTCTGAGCTGCTGAACGAACTTTGCCAGCCTTTCTTTTATCTGCGGTTAAATTGGTTCATTAGCTTGTTTTTCTAGTGTGATAGAACGAATCTAAAATTACAGATTCCTCCTCCTGCTGCCTCGGAGTTAACAAGATGTCCCCATTAGCAAAAGTAAAACATCACTTATAATGAGAATTTGTGACTGCCTCTTGAAGAGGAACAGAGATGAAAAATGATAGCAGAGCTTACCCCTGTTCTCTCTCTGCACCGATGGTGTCAATATTGGTGCAGAGGTGTTGCAACTAAACCACGTGGATTTCACCCTTCCAAAACAAGAAAGAAACCATTCAGGTCTGTGTCCCTGCAATTCACAGTTTCTTTTGTAGCTTTCTGCTTTCGGTGCTGCCGTTGTGGTGCACTGGCTTCTTAAAATTGGCTCTGAGAGAGCCGTACCCCGTGGATCTGCCCTGAGAGAGAGCCCTGTGACAGCCTGTGTGCAACCACACGCTCACCCATTGCGGTGATGGCTCAGTTCCAGTTTACCAGTAAGGTCACCGGTTTATCTGTGCAGGGACTCCCCCCACCTGCATGAGTAACTCACTATGGATGATAACAGACCAGCCAGAGCGTTTCTGTTCTCAATCGTATGGGTTTCCATGCGTTTCCTATTCTATGGTGCGTTAGTGCCTGTGGGGGTGGCTTGGGCAGTGTGGGTGGGAGAGGAAGTCTCCATGTTACTCTGTGATTGAAGGCTTCAAAAGCATCTTTGTAAGTTGGAAACCAGATGGCTGTAGTGTAAATCATTGGAGATATTTGCTGTTTGTATCAAGATAGGAAGCATCTTTTAAAGAAGGAAGAACCTTCAGGAATGAGAGAAAGAAAGAGAAAGCAAAGTAAGTTTTCAGTAGCTATACAGTCTTTAGGTTTGGTTTCCAATTCCAGTTGATCTTTAATAAACATACTGAAACCCTTCAGTCCTGCTTATGTTACAGCTACTTTTTTCTTTCTGCATTTGATAAATCTGATTGATTTATTCCAGAGTAATACTTGTTTTGCAAATTCTTACAACTAGTTGTATTCATAATTCATTGTAATTTATTATATTTTTTGTTTTGTTAGAATAGCTAACACTTTCTTGGGTAAGGAAAGATGGCCCTGTGCTGGGAGTTGTATCTTGAGATGACTCAAGGAGCGCACACTATTTCTTGCTCCTCTGTGAACATCTCTGTTCCCTTTAATAAGTCATGTTAGTCTCGCTGCTTTCACTTTTCACTTGTAAAACAGGCGTGATGTTGTGTATACTACCAGAACTGCTTGGAACACAACTATATTAAAGATGAGGCAGGAGAAACTAGCCTGGACTACTAGTAGTGACTATATTAAAAATGCCTTTGAATTACTGTCTGTTTATCTAGATCTGTGCAGCACCCTTCAGCTTTCATGATCTCCAATAGCTTATTGCAGACCCTGCTCTGTATTTTTAAAATCCCTTCTGGGACCAAGAACAGGAATCTTTGTAGACTGCTGAATGTAGAGCTGTGCTGAGGTGGCTTTTGATGGAAAGCAAAATCCTTGTTTAGGGTTGGGATTCTTGTGTGTGTTTGGTGGCTTGTTTGTGGGTTTTTTCCATTTGCTGTTCATGCTGTCTGGGGATCTTGGAGGACCATGGGGATTAGACAGAACTTCTGTGGTCTCATCTGGAAGCACCTTGTGTAGAACTGTATTCAGTTTATTTGAACTCTGTCTGATCTTCTGTTTAAAAATAAAATAAATTAGTAAGTCATAGTTTGCTCTGTTTTAAAACTGCGTCTAATGTAAAGGATGTAAGAAGATTTTAAGTGCTTAAAGGCAGGTGGTGTCAATTTTGACATCTATCTAAAGGCCAAGCATATTACAGTAATATATGTTTATTCTGATATTTTTTAAGTTCTGTGGCTTGTTTTAATTCTTCTTCTGTTGTTCCATTGCAGGGTAAGATTTGGTTAATAGATTTTAACCCATTTGGTGAAGTAACAGACTCCCTGCTGTTTACGTGGGAAGAACTGACCTCTGGGAAGAACTTGAAAGAAGACCAGGGTGAAGGGGAAGCGACAGAACAGGTACAGCCCTGGGGTGAGAGAGGCTCACTAACAAATCCAGTTGGCATTATGACCCTTTTTTCCACTGTCTTTCTTTGTTACAATAAAATTATGATGCATATCACATTGTAGTACACAGATGTCCTTAACTCCTTAACCTTAACTGAGGTGTAAACTCTTTTGTAAGTAGAGTCTACTTTATTAGGCAGTACTTAATCTCAACAAGTATTGCATGCTCCTTTTAGATGCCTACAAGGGAGTTTTCAGTTCAAGCAGTACAAGCCCATATTGCAGCTCTGATCACATTGTGAAGAAGATGCCTTGAAACTTTCTTCTATGCGGTTTTGATGCATTCTTTTCAATTTCTCTTAAAATCTGTTACTTTTATATTTCATCACATAAAGTTCTGTTTTGTTCCTGGTATCTGTCATACAGTTTCCCAGAGCTCCAGATTTATGTCTGGGGGGGAAGGCAAAAAGAAGTTTAACTTCTGTCTCTTCCTCATATCGAATATCCTCAGGGAAGCCTTGTCCTGTGGTTGAACTCCCCTGACTTGCAAAGCAGGGCTTTTCTATCCCTCTTCTAAGCTGCATTGCCTCCATAAAAACAAATAACATCCTTTTAATACAGAGAGGGAGGAATAGTCTTCATGTATTTGTACTCCAGCTTTATTCCTCACTGCGTGCTTGAGACCGAGTCCTCACATCTCAGTGAGTCCTTGGGCAGCTGGATATGTTACTTGATCTTGGGAAACACCTGGCAGTTGTCTGAGGAGAGATGGCCAGCCAGATAGCATGGGCTTTTCTGTGTTTTCTAGCTGTTAAACTACATCAGAGGTGTCTGAAACGTCGTGTTTTATTGAGCTGATTTTAACATTTGAGCTTTGCTTTAGTTCTGTCTCCATTTTCATACCACTTTGAAAGGGAAATATGCCACGCCGTAGGCTATCATTCATGCCATTTTTCTCTGTCTCACCATGCAGCTATTGCTGTATGAAAATCATTCAATGAACCTCCCTGCTAAAAGTTCTCTCCTTTGATAAAACACTTTCAATTCTTGAACTGTCCATGGGACACCTGAATTTTGTTTTGAGGGTTTATTTTTCTGTGCCAGACTCTTTATGCAGTTTTCTCTGGTGTAAGCCCATGTGAAAAGCAGAATGCCTTGTCTTCGTGCCTCAGCTTCCATCTGATCACAGAATCTGGTGTGAAGTTACTGAACTTTTGTCTTTGAAGTGAAGCTGCTTATTACTGTACAGTGGGCAATGATGTTGCATGTCAGTGTGTTGAGCTGAAAATTGTATCAAGTTACACAAAATCTCTTGCTACAATTGAGCATTTAGATATTTTATAGGTGTACTTTTTTCTTTAGTAAGTAAATTGGTTTGAGAGCTTAGATCACAATTTCAGTCAGGTTATATTTGCAAACATGGGTTTAATCAAGGAACCTGTGAATACACATTTAGGGACTTTATCGTAAAGATTTTCTTTATCCACATATTTATGTAGATGCTATTGCCCAAAGTTTTTATAGCTCTTATAAGCGTATGTTTATTAAATGCATTAATAGTTGATACATTGTGGAAACTTCAAAGTGAGGGAATGAATGCCTTTATCTGACTGCTATTAACATTCTAACTTGTGCTCTTAAGTGGGCAAAATTTTTCATAAGAAAGCTACAATTTTCAGAAAATGTGGGTTTAGTTGAGTGAATGCTAAAGAAACTCATGGGCAAAGTGACTCAGACAGTCTTGTGGAGGAGTTCAAGAAACGTTGCTGGCTTTTTTCATGTACGCTGTTCTTGTCTTATCCAATATCTTTTCCAAAGGACTACCCAGTTTTCCGTTGTACAAACAGTAAGGTTACTGTCCAGCCGAGTCCATACCTGAGTTACCGACTGCCGAAAGATTTTGTGGACCTTTCTACAGGAGAGGACGTTCACAAATTAATTGACTTCCTTAAACTGGTAAGAAGTAGCGAAGAAAATCTGACTTTCTATCTTTGTGAAATGGCAACATCAAAGTGCCTGCAGTTCTGCTTTTATAATTAACGTAGGTTACATAATTACAGAAAATGTAATGTATGGAGCCATCATACAATGTGTTGTTGGGTTCTTTTTTAATGAAGCGGTGAAGAGCAAACTCTTACACTGATCTCATTTCAGTTAATTAATTTTATCTTCACGGGAAGCGGTGAATGTAGTTTGACAAATCTTACTGAAGGACCTAGCTATTTTCTTTCTTATTTAAATGTAAATACAAATGTAGCATAAATGGAAATGTATTATTTGAATGGCTGAAGCTAATGCTTTTAAGACTTTCTTTAAAGCTAGAAGATGGTACGTTAGGAAGAAACCTTAAACACTTGTTCCTTTGTCAATATAGTTTCTTTGTTCCTTTGAACAGTGGCATAAAGACACGGCATCTTTGTAAGCTAGGGAAGGGAGGGCAGGACCACTAACTTCTGTCACCACCGTGTTTTCTGGTTCTTGTATATACTGTTGATTAACCTACAGGGCATATCTTCTTTAATGGAAATAAAATCCTATAGTTTGGGCTGGGGGATAGGGTTGATATTGCTCTGCTCCATTTGCTGGAAACATTATCTCCTACCATTCAAAAAATGACTTAGAAATGCAGTCATTGTCTAATATCCATTGTATCTAGAAACATTTGTCATGATTTATTAGTGCTCTTACTTCAGATAGCTGTATCCTAACATTATGAACTCTTCTGTTCTGTTGACAGAAAAGAAATCAGCAAGATGATGACTGAGGTATCAAGAAGCATTGCATTGAATTACAAGTGAAATGTGACAAAAGCTATATTTAGCATAACTATTAAGCTATTGATTTACAGAACACCTGCTTCTTATAGTCAGTGAAAGAACTGAAGAGCTGCTCATCCTGGGTGTCTGTTGGTTTATATAAAAGTGTAGAAAAGCTTTTTCAGGGAAACATGAAAGGCTGGGATGAGTCCTCACTGAATTCCAGGTTAAATGCAATTATACCATGGTGCAAGCAAGCAACAATCTCAGTGCAGCTGAGCAACTGCTTTCCCATCTCATCATGTGAAGATCGATGCCATTGAAGTATGCCATTGGACTCTTCAGTGATAAGTGTGACAGCATTTGATTCTTGTGCAGTTGTAACATCAAGCATTCTCTGAATTTAGACACAGTCTTGCTTGAAGTACAGTGGTCACAAGGAAAGAAAGGAATATGTGATTTTTTTTTTCCCTGTGGTAAACTTTGAAAATTGTCAATTGACTTTGTTTTGCAAGCACTTCTCATCCTTTCCTTTAGGTAAAAAAAGAAAAAAGTAGACAAGGGATTTTTGAATCTGTGCATTTCACAGAACAGCTATAGCTATATGCAGTAGTCTACTTAAGGTTTGAAAATTTAGCATTTCAGGAATTTGAAATTCTGAATGCATTTCAAGTAAAGTAATATTTTCACAGCATCTAAAGTGATGACATTTGTTAAACTCTCCCAACTTTATTTCATTTTCATAGTAAAACTTTCTTGAAACTTTTTTGCCAGACATCATCTGTGGCTTTAGTACGGATAGTTAAACATAACATCAACCTGTTATTTTATATGTGGTCTCAGTGTTGTTTCTTTTGTATCACATCTCTGAGTTTCTTAAGAAGATGATTGCTCTTTCAGTTCTTAAAATTCTGTATTTATTTGGTACTTCATGTTTTTTGTATAAAGGCAAGCTTGGCTAAATTTGGGGAAACAGAAGCTCCTGTTACTTTTTGCTGTTATTTGGGAGGTGTGGGGAGGACAATTTCAAATGAAGAACCAAGTAATTTTTGGATATAGGTGTTTGCATGGCATCAGTAATTTGTTAACAGTCTGCACAGTTCCTGCT
>NW_010183473.1:16848-18779 GCF_000695765.1 Mesitornis unicolor
ATGAAAGGACATTTTGAGGTGCTCACAGCCCCTGGAAATTGGTTCCTGTTTCGAACCAGCTATGTGATACTTTGTGTATGTATATAAAGCTGTTCCTGTTTCTTTGCCTTGCGTTTGCTGTCACATTGATACGATGCTTGGTTACAGTCTGTTCTTAGATGTTAAATCTGAGTTTACTGTCTTTATTTAGCTTCAGTTTTGAATGAATACTTACTCTGCTTAAAGATTTTGCAGACAAAGAATCCTTTTCTACCAAATACACTGACCAAATATCACAGATCAAAGCTCCTGGAATCTGAGAGTACAGGATCTGCCCTCCCCTTGAAGCGATGGGATCCCTTTCTCAATAGCTTTTTGTACACAGATTAGATGATCATTAACTCAAGGATGGGCTATACCTAATTCTGCTGTACTGCAGGTCTTTGGATGAGTTTTTCTCACTGTTATCAGAGGGATTATAGGAGTATGGGTATCTCTAAATCAGGTAGGAACTTAAAAATGTAAAAAACAAACAAATGAACAAAAAAACAAACAACAAAGCTTTCCTTTGTCTTTAAAAATTTCTAGCCCAAACTTAAACGAAGTGTGATGATCTAACCACACTTCCTTTACACAGGTAATGCCCTGGAATTTCCAGCAGATTCATAAATGCTTCTGAACTAAAGATAATTGCCTTTAAAAAAGTACCTATTCTTGGTTTAAAGCTGTAAGATGGTTTCCCACATCTATTTTTGTGGACTCCACTAATTAATTTACCATTATAGCAGCTTTCTGTGCTGGATATTCAGCAGAACATGTATGGTGTCTGGACCAGTTTGATGGGACCCTGTGCACTCTAGGGTGTCCCTTTAGGTGAGTAGGCTGGAGCAGTAGCCTTTTAACAGTCCTTTGCTTCTGGATGTAATTATTTATCCTGAAAATGGCATCACCAAGTGAATTGTCCATCAGTACAGAGCTCTTAGACTTGCTGGCAGCTTTCATATGTTTGCAAGAACTGCAGCCTTCTGTGGGTGCTCTGCATTTCTAGTTGAGCTCTTTCAGGACAAATCTCAGTGGAGTCAGACCCCTGTCTCCTACCCACTGCCCTCTGGCACAACTTACCCCTGTGTCCCTCATCAGTTCCAGCAGCTGTTTAATATACTCAAAGGCTTCGCTTTATAGTCTTATGTTAGTAATAAGTGAATTTGAAGTTTGTTTGATTTGCTAACAGATGACCAATCTAAAATAATGGACTGCTCAGCCAAGCTGTCAAAAACTGGTAACTAGCTTTATTTCAGAAGGACCTTATGCAGGAAATTTATTGCAGGAACTTATGCCACTTCCTCTGGGCTTATTCTTAATGGCAAACCATAAAAGTTAGCAGAACAAAAATACTAATCCCCTATTCAAGTCCTGATACAGAAAGTGTCCCCACTATAAAAGTCTGTTCTACATAATCAGGTTCTCCAAAAGATCATATCCTTATAATTTAAATGCATACTTTATATTTACTTTTCTTCTTTCTCCAACTTCAGGCAACCAGATGTTGAATTTTGTTATCTGCTAGATTAAAGATTTCCCTTTTAAAAGGATTTTCATCTTGCATGACCTTTGGATCTATGAGGATAATTAACAAACATATTCCTCTTGGGGAGGTGAGGAAGCTACTGTTGCTGCATTAAAAATGCTTCAGATCAAATTTAAACTGAATAGTATATGACACTTTTAATTCTACGTTAGGTCATCATAAAATCAGTTTTTGCCTCTAGGCATCATACAGAAATTTGAAAATACTAAATTACAGGGGGCTGTATGTGGACCTGCTGTATTTCTGTGTGTGAACTATTGTAGCAATGTACTCCATGGGTACCAAGAGTCTTTTGACTGCTCTGAGGTCCTCTTAGTTGCTGACCAGCCTTCTTCCAGTGATGTGTTTTGGTGGGTTGTAGGGG
>NW_010183473.1:18810-36167 GCF_000695765.1 Mesitornis unicolor
GGTCAGCCAGAAATGCAGACTTCTTAGGACCCTTCTTCATGGAAGCGTGGTCCTTACAAATAAACTTTGAAGAGAGATTTGTGACTCTTAAACATCATTTCTAGCCATGAGAAAGAAAACAAGCAATACTTGCTATTTCTAGTCTTTAGGACTCAAATCCAGATGGTGGATGGGCTTGGAATTTTTGTTTCTGTCTTAGCTTCTGCTATGAAACTCTGTGTCCTGACAGACTGTTGCACTTCATTGACGTAAATGAATTATTCATTGGAGCTGGGGCTGGAAGAGGCAGGAGAGAGAATGAAGCAACGTATTAAGCTAAAATGTCTGTACACCACAATGAGGAATACACGGGAGGAGCTCAATGTCAATATATGTCAAGAATGGTTGATGGGCATTGCAGAGACTTTGGGAGATAAACTGCAGCCCTGGAACAGTGAGACCTGTGCTTCAGGAAGGGCTGGAGGTGTGATGCTGCACATCAACAGTGTATTTCCAAAGCTTGGAAGTCAAATGGTTTGGGTTGGTAGGGGCTTTTAAAGACCATATAGTCCAACCCCCCTGCCATGGACATGGACATCTTCAACTTGATCAGGTTGATCAGAGCCCTGTCCAGCCTTACCTTGAGCACTTCCAATTATGGGGCATCCATAATTTCCCTAGGCAACCTGTCTCTCTTCAGCCTCATCATGAAAAATTTATTCTTTAATGTCAGTATAACTGACTCTTTTGCTTTAAAACTGCTGCCCCTTGTCCTGTCAGTACAGGTGCCTCGGTAAAAAGTATCTGTCCATTTTTCCTGTAAAACCCCTTTAAGCATTGAAAGGCTGCTCTGAGGTCTCCCTGGAGCCTTCTCCAGGTTGAACAACTTTGATTTTCTTAGCCTTCCCTTATAGGAGAGCCACTCTAGCCCTTTGATCATCATCATTGGCCTCCTCTGAACTCACTCCAACAGCTCCATGTCCTTGTATTGAGGGCTCCAGAACTGGATGCAAGTACTCCAGGTGAGGTCTCACCAGAGCAGAGCAGAGGGGCAGAATCCCCTTCCTTGCCCTGCTGGCCACACTTCTTGTGATGCAGCCCAGGATGTGGTTGGCCTTCTGGACTGCGAGCACACATTGCTGGCTCGTGTCCAGCTTCTCATCCACCAGCATCTTCGATTTATGAAGTCTGGTGGAAATGGGAAGTATTTGCTACTTGGGTATCTCTTGGAAAAGTAACACAGGAAGGCTTGAAAAGACAAAGAGTTAATCACAGCATGGTAGGGGTTGGAAGGGACCTCTGACGGTCAGCTAGTCCAGCCCCCCGGCTAGAGCAGGGTCACCTAGATAAGGTGTTTTTCTAGAGTTGGCTGTTCTAGGTTACAGCCAGTTTTATTAAAAGTGGTTAAAAATCTTAAAGGCAGAGGTAATTCAGGTGCAAGTGGCTGTGGAGTTGGCATTTGGTGCTCTTGAGAAAACAGGGAGATGAGAAGAGCGGCATAAGGACCTCGAAAGGCAGTTTCGGTAAATGTGGGTGCTGGTGCCTGGGTCTGTTTGGGAGATGATGAGTGGGATGACTGAAGAGAGGTGCTTTTTTTAAAAAGCTTTGGCCCAGCAGCAATCTCCTAATGTGAAGGAAAAATGGCATAGCACGGACTCGTAAGGATCAATCAAAATGGAACTGCAGAAATTGGGAGGAAAGGCACATGATTAAGTGTGAAAAGATGAGGGGATGGAGAAAAAATGATGGATGATTCAGAGAAAACTGATGCATTTAATGTTTTCTTTGCCTCACTATGTCCTTTTTACAAGCAAAAGAAGGAACCAAACTAAATTATCACAATATAGCAGAAAAATTACACTCGGAATAGATACTGGTATGTAGCCAGAGAGGGTATTTTGAGTGAGACCACTCTACATTTTACTGCAGGGCCTGTATTTTTCTGTAACTTTATTAATGACTGGAGCGGTGAAATAAATCGCCCATATAAAAATCTGCGGTTGTCACCGACTTGAGAATACACTCAGGCACTTTCAAGGCCTGTATCAGAATTTGAAATGGCCATAATACACAGGAAAAATGGCCTGAAATAATGAGAAGAAATTCGATAAAGGCAAGTGCAAAGTGCTGTACTTAGAAGGAGAAATCAGACATTCAAGTACAAAATGGGGAAAGAGCTGGCAGAGCAGCAGTACAGTGGGAGTGGATAAGTTAGAGACCATTAAATGCAAGGCAATAATAAGCTGTTGGGGGAGGAAAAAGGCAGGTGTCATACTGGGCTAGCAGGAGAGATGGATGGAATAGATGAGAGATGATTTTGTTTGATGTGGGGATGGTGCACTGCGATATGTCATTTTAGGCACAATATTGCACGAAATACGTCGGTCATTGGAGGGTGGCCAAAGATTGAATCAGAGAATATCTCAAGTTGGAAGGGACCCATAAGGATCCTTGATTCCAACACCCTGCTCCTTGCGGGATTACCAAAAATAAGCCATACGACTAAAAGCATCGTCCAGATACTTCTTGAACTCTGCCAGGTTTTGTGCTGTGACCACTTCCTAGGGAGCCTGTTCCAGTGACGGACCACCGTCTCAGTGGAGAACCTTTTCCTCATGTCCAATGTGAACTACCCCTGATGCAGCTTTGTTCCATTTCCTTGTGTCCTGTCACTGGTCATCAGCCCCTCTCCAACCTGAACAAACCAGGTCACCTCAGCTGCTCCTCCTAAGTCTTGCCCTCAAGTTCTTTCACCATTTTTGTTGCCCTCCACTGGACACGCTCTAGTAGTTTGATGTCTTTCTTATATCGAGGCACCCAGAACTGCTCACAGTGCTTGAGGTAGGGCTAAATCAGTGCAGTGTAGAGTGGGGCAGTCACCTCCTGTGATAGGCTAGCTGTGCTGTGCTTGATGCACCCCAGGACACTGTTGGCTCTTTTGGCTGCCAGGGCACACTGTTGACTCAAATTCAACTTGCCATAGTTATATATGTTGATAAGATTCCCTCTGAGCCTTCTCTTCTTGAGCTGAAACAATCACATCTCTCTGTGCATTTCCTCACAGCAAAGCGCTGCTGCACATCACAAACTCACCCCTCGTCCTCCATGCTCCTAGCTCTGCCCTGGGATGCTCCCCTCCTGTGCCACTGGCAGCTTACAGAGGAGTAGAGAGGGAACCAAGGAGACAACCCCACAACTTCTACATCCTGGAGAACTGAAGATGGTGTTTATGCAAAGGGGACAACAGGGACTCCCCATGGAAAGGAGCCTGGTGCCATCTTTGCTGCTCAGTGCAAGGTGGCAGTCAGCAAAGAGGCTGGCCTGCCTTCTTGCAGAAGGAGTGTCCCAGCTCTGTGCTGAAGGAGATCTCCTTAGATCCTAGGGAGAAGGGCTCTGCTGGATTCCACACCGAGAGCATGGGCAACATTGCCCTCAGCTAATGAGCTACCTGGCCCTGGCCAGGACTAGGCTTTGACCTGATTCTTGACCATGCTGTGGTGACAGCAGGAGCCTGCTGCACAGGGTCACAGAGGGGGATGCCACTAGGCATGGCCACCAAGGGCAGGGACAGCCCCAGCACTGGGCACAGGGACTCCTTCAGGGCCACCACCCCAAAGGCCTTCCTCCTGTGTGGCCTTCCACTGTTACCTGAGGGGTTCTGCCACCCCCCTGTCACAGGGACACCACCCAGCAACACAGCCGTCACCATGTCCGGGCAGGATAAAAGGGGCATCCTCCTGTGCCCCACTGCCAGTCTGTGCCACTGGGACAGAGCTGGCCAGGGACCACCCTATAGTATGGGAGAGGACATCTTTGAAGAGCCAGGAGGATTAATTGGAGGGGCTGAGGAGAGAAGACTCAAGGCTGGATGAGGCTGCTGGAGGTTTTCTGCTGTAATCCCAGCTCCCAGCAGGGCCATTGCTGGGTGGCAATCCTTCTTCATCCTTCCTTCAGGGAATAGAGACAAGCACCTGGAGGTGCCCAAAGCTGTCAGGGCTTTTCAGCTGGGTGGCAGTGGCAAAGGTTGGCTTGGTGGCTCGCCAAGACTGTGGGAATAAATTCTTGGTGCTTGAGAAGCACTGCAGAGCTCACCAACGTCATCCCAGGCAGAGCCAGTGACACTGAGTGACTTAAACAGATGTTGCAAGGGATATCAGAGACAGCACCTTCTCCCAGTGCTCTGGAGCACCCACTGGTGTCCACTCGGACACAGGAAGGATCCTCATTCCCCACTCTTGGGAGCCTGAGATAGCTCTGAGTTGTGAGAAGGAAGGAACTGGGTAGTGGTGATGTCCCTGGTAGGTGTGACAACCTCATGGGGCTGATGCCAGCTCTGGGGCCAGGAAGGATTTTTCCTCTCGGGGCAGATTAGCATTGGTCCCTGGGAGTTTTTCGCCTTCCTCTGCAGCACTGAGCATGGCCCCTTGTCACAGCTCCTCTGGGCCATTTTGGGTAACTGCTTGCCTGCTGCTCTTGCAGCACTGAGACACCACTGGTGCCCTGGGTCTGAGGTTAGGGAGGACTTCTTTGCCATATGGGTTTTCACCTTCATTGGCCACATTTAGCCCAGACTCTTGCCAGGGCTTCTCTGGGACATTTTGGTTGCCTGAGCCTAGCCTGGGTTGAAGTGTCTCAGCAGCCAGAGTGCAGGGCCTGTTCAGATGCTGCCTCCTGGCCACGCAAAGTCAGCCTTGGGGATGCAGCAGGAGCTGCCTTTAAGGAAATAATTCATGGGACAGTTCATTGTTATCACAAGAAAATGTGATTCATTCAAAAAGACAAAAGTTGAATCCTTCAGTATGGGAATAGGTGCTGAGCTCTGTGTTGTTTCAAAAAGATATCAGATAATATGTAGCAAAGATGAGCAGGGAGAGACCTCAGAGGAAAAAATATTATGATCACAGCCCAAGGGCGAGCTACAAGGGCGGTCTGAGGAACTTGCAGGAATAATTTTGCTCAGTCTTACTTGAGACCCTTCCTCACCCCACTTCTTTAAGATGCAGTGAAAATTTCTGCCTCATCCAGTGAGACACCCTCCTTCAAACTTCAAATCTCACCTGGGGTTTCCACACGCCCTTTCAAAGCTGTATCCATGTTTGATTTCACTGATTTCAGATGGAAGCCCTTGGTATTTTCCTATCTGCATGTGGCTGCCCCCATCTCCACTGGGCATATGGTGGTTCAGCCTTTCTCAGCGCACACGGATGCAGAGGAAGGGAAATCCATCTCCAGCACTGGGTTTGGATTTGGTTTTCTCCCTTTTCCAGAAGGTGACAATCCATAGCAAGTAGTGGAGTCAGCCAGAGCCTGGGAGTAGCAGGTGTTTTCTCACAGAAACCATTTGATTGGCGTCACTGAGCTGCAAGAAGACAACCCAGTGGGCTTGATGATAGATTCTGATTGCCTGGAGATAAGGTTTTCTCTCTAATCTCACGGCAAGGGGAAGAAAGCTCATCTGGTATCTTTTGTACTGGCATCCATCTGGGAAAGGAATAGAGGACCTTTTGAAGAGGAGATGCAGATCAGGCTTGTTAAAGGAAGAAAGTGTCATGTTGGAAGACCTCTGTCTCAAAGCGTTTACCTTGTGGGATTTGGTGTAAGAGTGTGTAAACTCTTAGCAAGGCACAAAAAAAGGCACTAATATTATTTGCTGTCAATCTTTAATTAAAGACAATCATCTGTGTTTGCTGCTCAACCCCTTTCCTAATCTACTAGCTATTTTTAACCTAACTTGATCAAAGGCTTTCTTAAAAATATTAAATATGAAAATAGGCAACAAGGTGGATAGAAGAACAAAAGCAAAATGCTCTGAAAGCCCCTTCCTGAAGGAACAGTTGCTGTAGGGGTTTTCTCTAACAGTGAGCAGCAAATCCATGAGAAAAATCTTTATCATGAGAGTCCCGAGGGCAGGAAAACCTTCAGCATGAGTTTCTTCTATCAGTCTCTATAGAAAAAAACCTAGCACTTAAGTCAGCACAAGCCTTGCCTACGTTCTGCTCCCTAGCAGGTAAACTTCGAATGAGTTGGAGTCAGAAGTGTTAGACTATCGAAGAACTTCGGCTAATCTACACACTTTCAACTTGCTTTTGATGACTTTTTTCTCTAAAGAAGACTTGGAAATAAGTGCTAATGAGTGCTAATTGCTACTTTTTCAGCAGTCAGGCCTGCATGGCTCTAAGCAGTGATTGATGACTCCTTCTCAGAACGTGTGAGATTTATTGACTGGAATAGCCATTAAGGAAGTGGTTTGGATTTCTAAATAAAACAGCCCACATCTTAAATACCTTGGCAATCAGTGAAAGAATCGCCTTTTACTTCTCGCTCCCCAGATCATGCTCAGCGTGTTTCCCTGTCCTGCAGGGAGAAGGACCTTTTTGATAAACCCATGAACTCCTGGGAACCTCATTACATGCAGCCTCCACCATGGGCATTAAAGGGAGGAAGCTGAACACTGCCCAAGGGTGGTGGCTGCTCTGCGCTGGGCTCTCAGGGTAAAGCACAGAAAGGGGTATGTAATATTTGGGCACCTGGTTGTCATTTTTCTTATTCAGCCTGAGACTCTTCTAGGTATGGAAACAGTTACTGCACTTGATGCTAATTTCTTAAGCAAAAAATTATCTACTTCTCTTTAATATGGACATATAATTTCTTAACTTCAATTATGTTGTTTTAATACATATAGCAAAGATAATTCTCCTTAATTATTACCTTGAGCACATGGCTGCAGATGCTGTTTACATATTATTTTTTTTCAGTAGCAAATCTGCATTAGTCCTAAATATTGAAGTGTTTTTCATTATCGAGGGTGCTAATAAGTTATTCAGCCTACAGTTTTCATGTGTCAGGAGATAAGGGCTGTAGTGACTTCATGGTTGCAAAGCCCTCTTTAAAATTATCACAGGGGAAAAATAGGACCCAACCCTGAAATAAATTAACTGGAGTTGTTCCAGACACCTGCAACTGCCACGTGTAACCATCCGTCTTGCGGCTGGCATTTATAGCCAGAGGAACAGGTTTTTGTTTGGAATGGCATTAACCAGCTACCAGGAACCTCTGAAGCCTGAAAACAGTATTGTATGCTGCCACCATTGATAAATTTTCTTCTGAGGTTTCTTCAATGAGGCCTTCTGACTGTGAAAGGTCCTCCCTGGGTCTCCTTTGAGCTCTGTGTCCGTTGTAAGCTTGTCCTTCAGCAGCAGAAGCTGCCCCAAGTGGTTGTCTTCCATCCGACTCAAGGCTGGAAGGAGAGCGGGGAAGAGGAGGTGGTGTGTTGGCAGGACGAGTGTGTTACACTGAGATTCAGGTCTCCAGGCCTAAAGAAGCTGCTGTAAAACAAGGGAAAGCAGTGGCTTTCAGCCCTTGTCAGTTTGCAGAAGCTTCTCCACCACAAATGCAAAACCTCAGATGGGAAATCTGTGCTGCCTGCCTATGTTGCCTCTTACAGGCACCTAAGCATGCATCCATGACCTCCAGGGACCCCATGAGGATGGGCTGAAAACCACAGCTACAGGCAAGGAGGAGCAGGAGGTCTTTCCTAGTGCGATACTTCTTTGTCACTCACTCTTCTCTCTTGCAATAACCCGTTATGGGAGTCGGGACTTCCAGCAGACGCCTTGCACCCGCAGCACCCCAAGCTGTGCAGGGGGAGGATGATCGTGGGGAAGAACTGCAGGACTGAGCATCCCTGGTGGAAAAAAGGACCAGAAGGAGATGGAGCAGAGGTTAAAACAAATCAATGCAATAAATTGTTCTGCAAACCAGGGAGCTAAGTCTGGTCTCCAAAGGCTTAACATCCCCCGCGTCTACACGGGCTCCCTTGCATTAAGCTCGCGTCCCTCCCCTGTGCCTTGTTTGCCCTCAAACTTCGCTCTTGTGTTCCTCAGCCATGGGCAAGGCAAGGCACAACCTCCTGGGGCTGATTTTGAGCAGTGCCTGGGCTCACAGCTCTGGTCAGCCAGAAGGACAAACAGAACAGATGAATGTTGCCTTCACACTGCGCTTGTTAAGGAAGGCACTAACTTGAGAATTTTTTTCCCTCTACTCAACCATTGTTTTTCACAACACATGTGGCTATTCCATATCTTTAATTTTTAGCTGTTGAAGTTGGTAGAAATTGGCCACTGGACCACTTGTGGGGACAAACGGAGAGACAGAGCAATCACAAAAGCCCTGCATCTTAAGGAAACCAGGCTAAAACATAGGGTGAATTTTGCATCTCAACATCTGTACACATTTCTCTTCCATCCCTCGCTCCTGCTGGAGTCACATCCACCATGCTGTGAGGCATGTTTTCCATGAGCCTCCAACAGCTTGTTAAACAAGATAATCCTGGCTGCATACTTCCTACAAATGTTTCCCTTCTTAGATCCAGCACTCGCTTCTCCTAATTAAAGGCAACACTCCCCGTTTGGATATGTTTTGTCATCAGTAAAGTAAAGAGAATCTTTAAATTAAACTAATTAATAAGAAACACAGAAGATTAATAACTCACCTGATAACTTCAGAAAGCAATCTTCCCACTCAAAGTACAACTTATAAAAATTATCTCCTAGCCTATACTACTTTTCTTCCTGTTTGATGATTTTTCCTACAGTTGCATTCAAGTCTGTTTTTTAAGAAATCATTTGTTGATAAATGCACCTAAGAACACCTTTTGGTAAAAGTTTATATAGTGATTTTGGGGAAAATTAAGACAATGATTTAGGATTCCCAGTAGCAACACTGTATTTTGTCTAATGTCGGTTTTCAGGGTTTCAGTAAATTCCATTATTTTGAAATTCAGATGTTGTTTTTTAGGTTTGGAAGGGACTGTATCAGAAAAATAGATAATAAAGAGTAGGAAGTTCGTAGCGTGGAGTATAGGGGCAAAAATGGAGAGCAGAACAGGAGAGAGATGGTTACCTTGATCCAACCAATATTTGCACTTAGGTTAACCTTGCTCAGGGTTTCAATTGAACAGGATCCTGGTGTAGACAATGTCACCGTGCTCTTTCCAGTGGTGAATTTGTAGATATTGAGCTGAGTCTGACAACAGTGAGACTCCTTGCAAGTCGAACACAAACCTACATATTCCAAGTCTGGTACTTCGACATAAAAAAAACTTAAAAGGAAGCATAAAATATGCCTTATTGCCTATATACCTGTAATTATGTATCTCTAGGGTATAGTAGGGTGACTCTTTGTTCCAGCCCAAGTGTTTTAGCTGTGCTTTGGGTGTGTGGGTGGAAACGCTTTATGAATGTGTGTTTAGTTTTGTGCACAGTTATGCAAGAGCGTGCTTCTTAAATAGAGGAATCCCAGGAAGAACAGAGATGTTGCAACCCGGACCACTTAAAACTTCTGCAAAAACTTCACACTTTCTCCAAGATTCAGCCCCAGGGGAGGACGAGGAGAAGGGAGCATGGTACTGAGCTGTGTGGTGTTAATAAAAGTTGCAATAATCCAATTTATTTCCAATAGCTGGAGAGGCTGTCTACGAGATAGCATTATCCAGTCTAAAGACTCCTGGAACCAACCTGTCCTTGAGGTTGAGGGAAAACTTGCTACAAAGGTGGTTCCTGGAGCAGTGGTCAACCCAAACCCCAGCTTCATGGAGCCCCCCAACAGACTGGCCCTTTTTAAGAGTGTAGGTTATCTTATTGTATATATAAGACAAAAAAAACCAAACTCCAAAGCAACCAAGAAAAGTAAGCAAGCAAAGTGTATTTTCAGTCTAAATTGATAGGCTGAGACCCGGGATCAATTTGGCTCACAGAACATCATCTGTGCTTGATCAGGTGAACTGGGTGTTGTGTGGAGCCAACTTCTGCTCTGGACAGTGGTTGGAGAGGAAGCAGAAGGAGCCAGAAAACCCAATGCTCAGGTCACGGTACTGAAGGCCAGCAAAGCAATTAGCTGCATCTCATCAGTCTGTCCTGGGCTAGAAGAGGCTGCCAAAGTAAATACAATAAGGGGATGCGTTTTGGACCTTTCTGCAGCTTTCAACAGCAAGTGTCAGAGCTCCTGGCTTGGACCAGCCCAGGTGCTGGCTGCAGGATGGGTTTTTCTGCGAGGACATCAGTGTCTGGGTCTGAGCTTGCTCCACAGTGGAATGAGCCCAGCATTTTGGATATCTCACATAGGTTCATTGTTCCTGCAGTGTCAGGTGTGGGCTGAGCCCCTCAATCTGCAGCATTGTGGTGTGGCTGCTCACACCAGAGCAAGGCAAATCACATCATTCTGGAGTAAATCTGCACTCCTGACACAGTCTGCTTCCCCATGGCTTCGTCTTCAGTATCAAGCCTGTTTATGAAGGTCTCTGGTGTATCAGACAGGCTTTTCACCTCTACCATTCCTGTCCCAGCTCCTGGAGCACATTTGGGAACAATAACAGCGTAGATATGTGCAATTCCCAAAACCAAATCGGGGGAAGTAGATATTAACTTCTGGTTGTTTCTAAGCTTTGTTTGAAGACTCTGCAAGTCTTTACAATTTCATTTTCGGCTTTTTCATGCTCTGAGGCCACACACCTCTCTGCCCTCCTTCCCCTCCTTCCCGCCTTCATTAATTTCCTTCCACAGAATCATTTCCATCCTCCAAATGTGAGCTTTATTAAATTGCATTCGTAGCTCATTAGGGCCTGCCAATTCATCTAAGGGAGCACAGAAGCCAATATTCCTTGTGAAAAGCCATTAAAGCTGTAACGCTGAAGAAGAAAGGTACTCACAGGCCTGCTCACAGGCTTTATGGCGGGCTGCAGCACAGGAGCCCACCTGAACCTCGAAGACTCCTTCATAAATGAAGCTTTGCACCAGCAAGCTGTGCTGGATTCGTAGGGCTGGGTTCAGATGGGTCTTGAGCACCACTCATCTGCAGAATTCCTTGAACCACCTTTACAAAGCCACACCCTCACTTGTTTTTAAGGGATCTGCCAGTCCAAAACACCCTCTTTAGTCTAAGGTCTCCAGCTTGGTCATGGCATGGGGACAACCTGTATTGTGGTCTCCTGGTGCACGCAGAGCTCGCAGTCCCATGCAAGATGGTACGGGATGGGGGGTCTCAGTCTGCGCACCCCCAGTCCGGCAGCACATCCTTACCACAGGGAGAAATCACAGCATGGCACTCGTGGCAGAAAGGTCCCGTGGAAATGGAGATTTCAGTTGTGGTTCTCAAATTCACTCTCGGCTTTTATAGCAGCATTAAAGTTTTCAGATGGATGTGTTTTTTTCTGTCTTTGTGATATAAATTAATACAAACATAATGATCCTGTACCATTATACCAGTTGTACTGCTTTTCTCTCTGAGTAAAGACTAAATCACCAAGGTAGTTGCAGGTTTTAGATACTCAGAATCCAATAACTTTAAAAATAATGACTCTTGTTTAAGTAGCTTCTAATATAATAGTTTTTCTTGCATCAGTCCTGCTGGAGTCTGCCTCAGTAACAGCCCTTGAGCTACTAAAGCATCATCATTCCTTAGGTACTTTTTAAAACAACTGGAAAACTTGACGGGAGCTCGAAAGAAATATTGTTCCCTGTGGGGCAAAAACATTCACACTTTCCTGAGGCTGCAGGCACATTAGTTCCAGAGCTCTGGGGAGAAATATTTCTTTCCTGCAGCACATCTTGATGAGTGCATGGGCAATGTTGGCAGCTCCAGTGCTGCTGGGGGACAGGTCGTGGGGTTTTATAATTTTATTGACCCTACTATGAGAGCTGGGCACCCAGGATAAAGGTGAAAAAAAAAGCTGTTTGGCTTCTCAGTCAAGAATGTAGGAAACAAGCCATTAATTCAGATTTTCAGTTAGGCTGAGAAAGAGGCGGGGGGGGAATCAATGTTTTCTTATGGTTAGAAGACTAAATTGTTATTTTATGTATTGGGAGAGAACTGCCAGCAGGCCTTTAGACTTTCTTTCCAAACAAGAATAGTTGCCTTTTCATTTCAGATACAAAAGTGATAACAAATGTGCTTCTTAGCACGTATCTCCTCATTCAAAAAAGCCCCAAAGAGCCACGTTCTCTGCTGATAGAAATCAGCACAACGCCAAATTTATAATGTCTGAGATGCTGAGCATAGCCTTACAGACAGAAGTGATTCAAAAAGGAGCGTTGAGGCTCTTTTAATGTTACCCGGAGGCCACTGGGGAGCAGGGAAGGTGCAGGGAGCCGAGGTTTTGGGAAACAACTCACGTTTATCTCTGCGCCGCCTGGGGCAGCTCTCCACGCAAACAGGGCCTTTTGCATGAAAAGATGTACCTTAGGGCTGCCTTAACCTCCTGTCGAGCTTCTAAGCAATCTGAAGCGTTGCAGAGCAAACTCTGTGCTGCATTCAAACAACCTGCTTAGGACCCATCCTTCCTCACCCCTGTGATGGAGCTCTGCACCCCTGGCATCTCCTCCACTGATGCTAGTGCTTAGCGCTTGTTTTTAGGTGCCAAGGCATGGGCTGGGTGGTGCTGGGACCACAAATATATGTTCATGCTTTCAATTTATCTAGGTAAAATTAAAAAAAAAATTAAAATCCCTTTTTATCCTTAATGTGCAATCGTACCTGATTTATAGAAAAAGCCCTTCATCCCTGCCTTTCCTCCTTTTTATGTGCTGGTGAAAAAGGTGATCTTTTCCCCCTAGGCATTTGCAGACTGAGACAGGGGTCATCAGGAGCATGCAGCCAGTTTAGCAGAGGACAAATGAAGTAATCCTGGTCCGAGAGGTCAATTTAATCTCAGCTGAGAAATTAGGATGATGTTTCTTGTAGCTTTTGCAGCAAAGGAGGCCTGGGCACAGGATTTGGAGCAGCAAAGTTGCTTCCTTGGCTCCATATTCATTTTGCCAAGGCTGGAAACAACCTGACCAAAGAAACTCAAAATAGTGAAAACGTGCATTGTTAGAGAAGAGGGGAAAAAACAGGTAGAAAAAGCTTGGTAGAAATTTGGTAGAAAATCAGAAGCTGCTTTCAGGATCACCTCAAAATAAGCTTAAGCCTGTAAAGAATCACAGATCACAGCATGGTTTGGGTTAGGAGCTTAAAGCTCATCCAGTCCAACCCCTGTCATGGGCAGGGACACCTCCCACCAGACCAGGCTGCTCAAAGCCCCATCCAAAACAAAATCTCATGCAGCTGGACCCATGCATATTTTCAGGGATAGGGTTTACATGGGAAAGATGGTGGGTGCAGGTTGTTTTGGTGGTTTTACTTCCTTTTTCTTTCATTTTGCCATCTTTCTGTTAACGTCCCTTGCTGCAGTGCGACTTCTGCTCTCGAAGCGCTGAATGTCAGGACTGCAAAAGAGAAAGCCCTATGGATGTCCACACAGCCACTCTTCACCAGGGCTGAGAGGCCAGTGACGGAAGAAATGCTGGATTTTGTCCTACAAACAGGATTTTCTTACTAAGTTTTAATTACTTTCACAGACTGTCCCTTGTTCCCATATAATGTAGGTAGGTAAAAAGGAGTGCTGATTCTGAAAATCTTTATAATAAATCTTCTACAGATTCCCCATGCTGAACTAGGAATAGCTGTATTTCCACTGACTGTTGAATTTTCCCCTGGAGCTTTACCAGGATCACCCTGTGTCAGCTTCAAACTGGCACTGGATAAGGGATGATGATGGTGATGTGCTACCTTCAGACCTGTTGGTTTCATCTTGGCTCTTTGAATGCCAGCACCGGGAACCGTCATGCACAGCTGGATGATCAGGAATATTTGATGGGAAGTTACCCAGTATTAAATTGTCACTAAAATAGCCTTGGCCACCAGACTACCTGCTCTGGTTTTGGGGAAGCAAATGTCCTGGACTTGCCACAAATAAACCTTGTGGATCCACGTAAACAGAAGTTGGCAGTACAAGTGAAAAAAAAAAAACCATCAGGACCAAATTAATCTTCATATATTTTTCATTCTCAACCTCTTTTACTACCCAATAACCCAATATCTGATATAATTGCTATATGATGTATATAATACACACTATAAGGAGAAGCAATGCCAAACTGATACCTGTAAGATCTACCCCTGTATCAGCAGCTCATATGCCCATTCCTCCCCGACCACAGCCACACTATGTTTTTTTTAAATAAAAACTACTTCCTAAAAGAAAAATATTCCCACTGTTCATACACCTGCATCCCTGCATGGCTATTGGCTTGGCTTGTCCGATTCATTAAGGGAAAAGGTGAAGAGACCTTATTGCTGTTTCTCCTAGGTCAGCATGGAGGTGGATGGGAGAGGGATAAAAAGAGCAGTGAGGAAAAGAAAGGAAAGAAGAGGAAACAGTCCTTTTTTCCCCCTGTAGTATATTCTCTGAAGACAGCCATTCCCAGGCAAACAGGAGCTTTTCTTCTGGCTGGGAGCTGATTTTTAAGGAGATCAAGGCGTCATGTGTGCTAGTGCTGGGGGACAGGAAGCCATGGCAGGGCGGACAGGCTTGTTGTGCTGGGAGGTAATGGGAAAAGTAAATGAGCCTGTGCTGGGTCAAAAACATCGCAGCCGTGGCTATTACAGGCTTGCTGGTGCAGCGGTTCCTGGAAGAGAGCTGTTTGTCTGAACAGCCGCTCTGCGCGCTCCAGCCTGTGACAAACACGGAGTAACCCAGGGTACAAGAAGACCCATGTCACAGCGCTATAATAAGACACAAGGCATCAAGAATGGCATTACTCCTTCCAGGAGAACAGCAGGCATTTCTGGAACAGCCCTTTTCACTAACTAAAGCAGGTCTTGTTGAAAAAAAGAAAACAAGCCTCCTGAAATCTTCATTTTCCCTTTTGGTGCATAAATTAAGAATCAAATAGGCTGGGTCAAGTAGACTTTTCCCATCTTCCTCCGGATGTGAATAACCGAGGCTTGATGGAAAAGGCAGCACTATTCAGGTGTTAGCACAGGGTCTGGTTTAAGTCTGTTCTCATTTGTGCTGTGATTTTCAGCTCGCTACCTTCAGTAGATCCACTTTGCTTTAACAGTCTGAAACTGCCCTTAGCAGTGGCACTGCCTGAAACCATCTCACCTGCCCTGGTGGTGGGCAAGAACCCACTCTGCCTTTTAGATGGGCAGTGAGAAGGAAATTAAGGGAGTCTTTTGGATGGGTCACCTCTGATAAAGTGAGGTGCTGGGCCAACAGCCCTGCTTTGCTTTGCTTTGCTTTGCTTTGCAATTGAAGCTCACTAATGGGCATCACCATCCCCTTGGTAGGTGACTGAGGTTGTTTGGATGGACCTAAGCAAGACAACAAGCTCAGACGTGGTGTGTGCTGAAGGCTGAAGGTAGGTGAGATGAATCCAGATATTTGTCATGGACTTCTAGGGAGAATCGCAGGTTTTGTCAGGCCTTCATCCACAGCATGACTGCCCCATTGAACCATCCTGATGGAGAGCAATGGCTTTGCACAGTGGATGCACCCAAAACCTAACAGTGAAAGTGGATGGTCCATGCACAATCTTCAAGAAATGTGAATCTTTCCAGACAATCTCTGCAATGTTTGGTGAAGTTTGTTTGCCCAAGTAAGCAGAAGGGTGGGAGCAGCTGTTCAAGGGCAGGATGAGCTCACCCCAACTGCAAGGCTTTGCTTCCGCTAGTGAAGTCATCTGGCCATGGACCTGTGACTGGATCTGTGTTATGGTACCTCTGCCAGAAAAATAAACCCTTCTGTCGCCTCCTTATCATTTGACTTTGGCTCAGGGTTCTTTGTTAAGGCTAATTAAGTGTAAATACAGTTGTATACATGCCTGTGGTGCACACACTCCAGCTGGATAAGGGAGTTATGAGTTTTCCAAGTGTCTGCATGCTGCAGTCTAGGGCATCGGTTATGAGGTTCCCAAGTGTCTGCATGCTGCAGTCTAGGGCATCATTAGTTTTGAAATAAAAAGTCTTTGAGCATGGCAGCTTACATGAGAGTTACACTAGTGGACACCATCACTCTTCTCTATTTTTTCTCAACATACAAATCATTGTGGTGGCATTGGGTTTCCAGAGGTCACTCTGGAAAGTTTGACCTAATACCTATAGCTGCTAACTGGATTGTTAACGTCCAAGGCTCAACCTGCTCATTCACTTCTGAGCATGGGAATGAATCACTGCAAATGAAACCAAAGCTTACTGGCTCTGACACTTTAGGAAGTTGAACAGGTGAGGTTCATGCATCAGTTTGCCTATAGAATATCCACCAAGGTCCATTTCAGAAGGGACATTATTGCTCAGGTACTTAAACTCTTAACATGGAGATACAACCAGGGCAGATCTTGCTCTTCTGCAGCCAAGCTCTAAATTGTGGTTAAACAGGGATAAAGCAAGGTCCACAAAGAGCAGAAAATGTTTTTGTTAGGGGATTGGATTTACACAGAAATGCTCAGTGAGGAAGATGGTGCACAATGTAAAACCTTGCGCTAGCTGGTGTTTTCCTGTCTGCAGAGACCTGATTAGATCTTATCTGAGTACAGCCTGTGGGCACTGGAAACACATGGGCACAGCAAAACACAGCATGGTCCCACTCCGAAAGTGACTCATGGGAAGAAAAAGTGGCCAAATTCCTCTCCGGTGGGAGGGCAATCAGCAGCTGTGCAGAGAAAAGCCAAAAGCCATGGCTCAGTTCGGGAGAGGAAGGAATGAGGGTGCAGCTAGGGGTGTCACTCATGGCACAGCAAGGCGGTGCAGACGCAGGTTGAATGCTTCATATGGTAGATACTTTTGGGGCAATGGCAGCCTGGGGGTTGTGGGGAGCTGGCAGGAGGTTGCTCCTGCCTGATCATACCTGGCTCTGTCCAAATACTTGATTTTGTGCTCATGTTCTATGACCTGTGGTTCGCCTCTCCTGTGCAGCCTGGTCATGGAGCCTTGCAGGCATGTCACAGAAACCATGGAGATATGTGGAGCACCACTACGTAATTAGCCTCTTTGGTCCAAGCTGCTATCAAAACTGAGTGAGATGCACAGCTACGCTCCTGAGCTCTTTCTCACATCAGGTTTTTGTTTTAGTTGGAGACATGGACCTGCATGTGGGGGCTGAAGTTCAGGTGTTCATATAGGGCTGTGTTAAGGTGCATGAGTTTCAGTGAGACTCAACCTGATTAAAACATGCCAATGACATGATTGATCAGGCCAATGGCTTCTCTGTGCTTCAGTTTGTCCCTCTATGATGAGGATGCTGCTGCTGCTTATCAAGCAGTGTGCAGTAAGCATAAATCAAAACAAGAGCCTTTATGGCAAATAGGACAGAGATTGTCATGTTCCAGCAGAAATTACTGCAAAGTCAGGGCGAGGAACTTCTTTTTGACAGCTGCTGGGGTTGGATGTGGCCATAAAGGAGACTGTCCTCAGTGTATGTGGGAGATGAGGGAACACAAGCCAAGGACAGCCTGTGAAGACATGATCCAGTCCATAATAGGCCTCAGAGAGGGTTTGGCAGCTCA
>NW_010183474.1:0-84399 GCF_000695765.1 Mesitornis unicolor
TGTGTCCAGTTCTGGGCCCCTCAGTTTAAGGCCAGGAAATTGCTTGAGAGAGTCCAGTGCAGAGCCACAAAGATGATGTGACTCCACTCAAAGGGAGTAGAGCATCTCCCTTATGAGGAGCGGCTGAGGGAGCTGGGTCTCTTTAGCTTGGAGAAAAGGAGACTGAGAGGTCACCTCAGTAATGTTTATAAATTTGTAAAGGGCGAGTGTCAGGAGGAAGGAGCCAGGCTCTTCTCTCTGATGTCAAATGATAGGACAAGGGGCAAAGAGAGCACACTGGAGCATAGGAGGTTCCATGTGAACATGAGGAAAAACTTTTTTCCTGTGAGTGTGACAGAGAACTGGAACAGGCTGCCCAGAGAGGTTGTGGAGTCTCCTTCTCTGCAGACATTCAAAACCCGCCTGGACGCCTTCCTGTGTAACCTCATCTAGGTGTTCCTGCTCCGGCAGGAGGGTTGGACTGGATGATCTTTCGAGGTCCCTTCCAACTCCTAATATTCGGTGATTCTGTGATTTCAAGCAGCTTCAACTGAGAGGACCTGACCCTTGGATTACTTGCAAGAAGATCATAATCTATAAACAAAAGTCATGCAAAGATCTGTACCAGATAAACCTCCTATTAACTCAAATGCACCCTGTTTCTTTATCCAAAAAATGACAAGCTGTGAAAATTTTATATAGCTACTTTTGGGAATATTAAAGCTTCCTAAAATTCACAACTTAAAATTCAAATGAACAAAGATTATTCCTTGTTTTAATGAATTATGATCGCTAGGTGTGTATACATACACAGTGACAGGTTTTAAAGTATGGAAAAGAAGCTTCATGACAGAAAAAAAAATTTAAAAAATTAAGCAAATTAAAAATACATATGGCAAAAATAATAATAGGCACAATGAGTGCTGGAGAGAAATAGCAACCACAAATTAGAAGTAACAAAACTAGAACTCAGTCAAACGTAAATAGTCTACTAAAGACACGCTTTAAAAGAAATTGCAAAAGATCTAACAGTAGCTGCCTTCTGAACACTACTGCAATTTTTGTTCAATAGCTGACACTTAAAGGGCAGCATATACAGTTTGTAGAGATTCAGCTTGAGAGGAACATTTTCGTTTCAGCCATGATGTACTTGCACACTTCAGTGTAAACCACTGAAGAAACATTATTGCTGAAAGTGGCACATCATGTTTCCTCTTTGCACTACCTCTAGAGAAGTTATGGATAAAATGCCAAGCAAGAAACTCAAGTTCTTTCTTCCTGTGGTTTCACCACATTTCTATGCTGTCCTCTATATGACAGAGAATACTTAAGGGATTGTTTATTTATTTATTTATCTATTGATTTATTACTAATGAAGGGGTTACAATGAAGTGAAACAATGGAATTAAGAACAAAAATATACTGTTATGTAACATTTCTAACAACTGTCTTGACAGCTTACAGGGAGGAACTACGCAAAGTCATGTACAGATTTTTGGTTACAAATATATTCATCACAAAGGTATCAAACCTTGACTGATTCCTTTTGCTTTGTCTAGACAGGGCCACAGATGTTCAAGTTCATTTATACTTAATCCAGTGCAATAGCTTTCAATCCCAACTGCTGTCCTGTGTAGCAAATATTGCAACATCAGATTGTTTCTCTACATGGTTTTGACATGAGCTTTTGGCAACTTCAGCCCAGTTTGAATGCTGAGGCTTGGCCAAACTTTTGTTCAAGACCAAAGTAAAATGCAAATTTGAGGTGATGGAAAACTCTGCAAGTGGCACATCCCATAAAAATGTTACACAAGCCTCTATGCAATTCAAAATATCATTTTTCAAAAAACTCTATTTACATCTCTAATTTGTTGCTACATTTACCCTTATCGAGAAAGAGTATTCACTGGCTTTTTGCCTGTGATTGACAACATATGTTCCAATTAATGCCAGATCCAGCACTGGACTGTCTCATATGTTCACTGGATGTACCAGCCATGGAGAATAAGAAAACCACAGGACCTAACTACTACTAGTTTGTACTAGAATACACCAAGTCACCTTGAGATGCAGTGGTCCATATTTGATCCCTAAATCTCTCTCCTAATTATTAAAAAGTAAATTAAGCATAAAAGCATCTGTACTGATCAGTGGAAAAGAGGTCTATTCATCCACTTTCTAACAGTAGCTTGGTCAATTCCGGATGTCTCAAAAAGGTAGAACAGCACAAGTATACTCTGATGACTTCCCCATTATATTCTCCAAGGCTTCACGAGTCTGTGGCTCAACGACTTCCTTAATTATTAAAGTCCTTTTTTATGTGTTTGTTTATATGCATCTGAAGGAGGGTGGTGGCATGTTTCATAACTATCACCAGTCACATTTTAGAACCCTCTAAACCTTGAAGCATCCATAATTTCATGTGGCAACAGGATCCACAACTAAATACAGAAAGCGTGTCTCCTGGTGTTCATTTTGCACCTGTCACGTAATCCTTTCATGCAAGATATAGGCAAGTCCCTGGACTTGCCTCCAAAGACTTCAGTTCAGCAGACCAACATCAGCAGGACTCCATCCATGGGATCATGTCAAGCTGATTGTTACTGAAGTGTTGTACTGTCCCTCTGGAATATCACAAGAAGTTGGAGCAAAACCATCATTGTGAAGACACACAGTTCGAAAATTATGCGCTATAAAATTATCTGCGACAATTTGGAGACAAAGACTGAATAAGTACAAAGACTAAGCTTGTTAAAAGTCTCATTACAAGAAAAACCTATTTATTAGAATAAGAAATCAGTTATATGAAAGTGGCATGTGATAAATCAGATTTAACACATATAAGAACCAAAGGTATAAACCACACTTCCTACTGTTTTATGTCAGAATACTTTAAAGGAGGCTTTAGGAATACACTCAAATTAATGGGCTTTCCTATCATGCAACACCTTGTGGTTCACAAAATGAATCATATTGAGAGCTCAGGGCTCACTTACTGCATCTAAACTTATCATAAATTAATTGGTAAAAGTTTTCCAGTGCCTCATGAAACTAGACAATAGAAGCATATTACCAGCCTTCCTTCAACAAGCAGCATCTCATGCAGAGCATATCCATGTGCAGATTAACTAGCACCTACTTAGTTCATTTCAACACAATGCATATCTTTTAAGATGTCAAAGCCAGTTTAAATCAGAATGAGCTCTTTCGAAAAGGAGATCCATGGGCATAGAATCACAGAGTAGTTTGGGTTGGAAGGGATCTTTAAAGGTCATCTAGTCCAACCCCCCCTACAATGAGCAGGGACATCTTCAACTAGATCAGGTTTCTCAGCCTGACTTTGAATGTTTCCAGGGATGGGACATCTACCACATTTCTGGGCAACATGTTCCACTACTTTACCACCCCTCTTGTAAACAAATTTCATACTTATATCTACTCTCAATCTACCCTCTTTTAGTTTAAATCCATTAACCCTTGTCCTATCACAACAGACCCTGCTGACAAGTTTGTCCTCATCTTTCTTATAAGCCCCTTTATGTACTGGAAGGCTGCTTAGAGCAGCCTTCTTCTTCTTTATGTACTGGAAGGTCTCCCCAGAGCCTTCTGTTTTTCAGGCTGAACAACCCTCTCAGCCTTCCTTCACAGGAGAGGTGTTCCAGCACTCTTGATCATTTTTGTGGTCCTCCTCTGGACCTGCTCCAACAGGTCCATGTTTTTCTTGTGCTGAGGACTCCAGACCTCGACGCCCAGGTGCAGGACCTTGCATTTGGCCTTGCTGAACCTCATGAGGTTCACCTGGGGCCACTTCTCAAGCTTGTTCAGGTCCGTCTGGATGGCATCCCGTTCCTCAGCCATGTCAACCACACCACTCTTTTTGGTGTCATCTGCAAACTTGCTGAGGGTGCACTAAATCCCACTGTCTATGTTAGATATTAAACAGTACTGGTCCTAATACAGACCTCTGACGGACAAATGGAAGCAACAATTTATAAGAGAACATGTGACTGAAAGAAGGGGCCTAACAGCCTACATGGAAACGTTTTGCTTATAAACCCCAGTAAAATACAGCAACAAGCCACTAACAACATGAATTAAAGTAGAAAGCAGTATATAAACCCACAAATGAAAACCTGTATCTTATTGACAATGGCTGGGTATTTTCTGTGTTATGATGAAGCAGCAGCTCCAAAAGACAAGTGTATAACTCCACACTTGGACTGTAAAACTCTGCTCTAAGGAACGAGATCTAGCCAGCCTCTCTCTGACTGTAGTTCTGTTGCAAGTGAAGCTCAGACTTAAAATCAAAATATAATGCTCTGCAATCAGCCTTAATCATAATTATTTCTTAGCCAGCTTTCTTAAAATGAAATATTGCATGATTTCACATATATCATAAACACACCTATGCACTAATTATAAAACCTATATGGACACACACCTCTCAAGTACATCCATAAGCATCCAAGTTCTACTAGTTAGAACCAAAAACTAGCAATGTGCTTATTCCCTACCCTTTCTTGCAGGTTTCTAGGTTCTTCAGCATAAATGAAATTTAACTCTATTTTCCAGAAATGTTGAGCCTGCATATAGTGAAACTTGAAGATCTAAGATTTTTGTCTTATTTTTTTAAAATATCAGTCTTTTTCAGGTTTTCAAGATGTCTTTGACACACTATAAATGTATTTTGAGCATCAGAAAGACTTTGAAAAGCAGATTCCTTGAAGGCCATTTAAGAACTACGGAATCATCTGTAAAAAAAGAATTTAAAGATTCCTTAGTGTAAAACAGATCATAATTATAGTGAAAGACAGCATACTATTGTGACTATTAAACTGAAGACTTCGCTCACTTTCAGGATTAATTTGCCACATAGTCTTCAAGCATCATCATTGCAGCTGTCAATTTTTTTTTAATAACTGTGCAATTAGCACGACTTTCAAGATACAGGCATGAACAACACAATCCTCTATTAAAATCATATGACTTCAGAGTATGTCACATTAAGATACATATGAATGAATTGCCAATAGATAAATTAGTCATCCACAAACAAAGTCATCAGCTAGATAACAGCAGGTGACATTCAAATAGGTCTATTGGACCTACCTTCACTGCTAATGCTAATAGAGGAAGACATGCAAAGACTGAAAGCTTTGACAGGCTGCCAGAGAGGTTGTGGAGTCTCCTTCTCTGGAGACATTCAAAACCCGCCTGGACGCCTTCCTGCGTAACCTCATCTAGGTGTTCCTGCTCCGGCAGGGGGATTGGACTGGATGAGCTTTTGAGGTCCCTTCCAATCCCTAATGTTCTGTGATTCTGTGAAAGCTGTGAAAAAGTACTTCATTTACAGAAAGATCAAAGCAGGTCCCTCTAATGACTGCCTATAGCTATGGGACCATGTTGTGCACCACATGAGCTGCTTAAAAGAGACACCAAAAGATGATGAAAAAAAGGAAAAATTATCTCAGCAGGTGTGCAAAGGGCAACAGGTCTGGCAAAGTAGTAACTAAAGAGCAACTCACTAGCTGGAGATAAAGTGGAGTAATTGAGCTGATAAGAGGTCTGGCTACACAAGAATATCTATCCAAAAACTGTCCTTGAATTCAATAAGCTGAACACTAGCAAGCCTTAGTCATGGCTGTCTTTTAAGTGTGATAGATGGCTTAACATCTGACAGATATAGAATAAGAGAGCATTTCTGCCAATGACATTGGACTTGCACCATCCTGAATCAACTGCGTGCATTAAAATCCTTGCATGTAAAGCTTCACATACCTCTCCCAGAAGCTATGCCAACTGCCAAATCCACTTGTATTACTTTCTGCTTTAACATGTCTATTTTGGTTACCAGGCGGCTCTTTGAATGTCCACCTTTTGGAAAAAGCAAATTGTGATTTTAAACCTGAACCTTTTGAAAGTTTGCCAGGCTTGAACCCTTTTTTCCCATGTCACTTCATAAATCTAATGTATGCCATGTAATCTCAACAAATGGTGTAAATGTAATTTGCAAATTTCTCCTTTCCTTCAAAGAAGTACACAAAGAAACTTAATACACTCACGTTTGAAAAGTTCTGGGATCCTTATATAAAAGTTATTATGTGGCTGCCCCATAATGAATTCTTAAAGTTAAGGGGAGAAGGCAGAGGAGAAATACAATATTGCTTAATGTCAGCAATATTTATATTATTACACATTACAGATATAAACACTCCCAAATCCTCCCTGGTGTAAACATTTCTTGGTGCAGGTGTTTGCCTTCAGAGCCCTATTAAAAAGCTAATAAAACTGTTAAAATCCCGTATTAAAGTCATTGAAATCACTTTTCATCTTGAGAGTTCAAAAACATTGTCCAAAGCTCGTGAGAACAGATAATTCTAAGTTCCTGAAAAACATGAAAACAATCCGCAATTTCTAGTTATGGAAGACTCAGACATACAACAACAATATACATGATCATTCTTGATTGCATTGCTCACTCAGGTTTTGGTAAATTCAAACATGATTTTTAAAGAAGTACAACTTGAAGAAAATACTGCCTTTCTTATGTGGTCAAAGCATATCCTAAAATACCTTTAAGAAATTGTCCTTTTTTGTTTTGCTTTTTTAACAAAAAATTCACCCACTTATAATTATATACCTCAGATTTAGGAAACTGATTTTAAAAATAAAATATGGCTTTTATGTATATATTTGTTTGCTTTCTGCTTTTCATGAAGTGGAAATATTTCAATCAAGACTGTTTTTCCTTTATTAAAGAAGAGCTTACTAACTTTACAGTGTTTGTGTGTCAAACTTCGTAGGAGGAGAATTTTGCCTTTCTATTTAGAAGTAAGTTATTCCCATTAGAAGTAGGGGCAGGGAAAAGCTCTGTTCCTTCCTTCCCCATTTTCCCAGTTTTAAGACCATGACAATAATATTTAAAGTCAATCTTTGTAAATGCTTCCTTTAAAAAGCCTGCCTTTGGAGCCTACACTGATTAAGCAAAACCCCTTAGATTTCTCTGAACTTTCCTAAGCTGTATTTTATCCCAAATGAGTTCTAGGACCTACACACTATATAGACATAGGATCCCCAAGCCACTAGCTCTGCCAACTAACTGCCTTGTTAAAATTATAGCAACTTATTAATCTTCTGCTTCTTGAAAGCTTAATTATCTCTTTCATGCTTTGTTTGTTAGACTTTTAATTTCAGGTTTTTCTTTCTATTCTATCCTAAGAAATAATCAGCTGACTTTGAAATGCCAGGTTTTCCAGTGTGCCTTCTCCAGAGAATATTATAAATATCCACTGTGGAAGAAACAGACTTTCCATATTTTGAACTCCATGACGTTTTCCAAAACCCTCCCACAATACTATTTTAATATACACTTACAATGCATCTTGTACATCCTCATTTTTTTGTTTTACTTTTCTTGTCACACAAGACTGTCATTGTCTTCTCTATTAACACCACACAAGAAAACAATGTAATGAAGAAATCTTTCTGCAATGCCTTATTCTGATGTTTTAAGCAGTCACAATCACTGAATACCTAGAGTAAATTAGGGATAGCTCTTCCATATGCATACGTTTTTCTATAAGCGTTGCCACTCAAGGAAATATAAAACACTACATTGAAGAAAAGAAACTGTTATGACCAGCCAGGGATTTTCATAGTACTACCCTTTTCCCAGGTTCTCACTGCATTTTTAACTAATTCCATAAGCTTTAGTGCCAGCAGATCTAGCACCTCCCCAGCAAAAGCAATGTATGCTGCCCTGCCACTTAAGCATGAGGAGCACCAGTGCTATCGAGGCTTGTCATCTTGCCTATTAGCTTGATGTCTTTATTCACAGGCCATCTGCACCACTGAGAGATACCGAGGCAGCTAATGTCAATATGAACAAATGCCTCTTCTTTTACAAGAAATGTCAAACATAGGACAGTGCAAGAATGACCCGAGGAATGCCAACAGATGTTAGCTACAAGGCTTTAAAAGAAAAAAAAAATCAATCTCTCCTACTGGGACTAATTAAGATGAAATGAAGAGCAAAAGTAAGAAAAAAATCATGTCATATTATCAGGAACTTCATACATACTTTCCAAGCTTATTATTGGCATATTGCCCTGTGTTCTTTGAAAAACTGCTAAAACGTGGTACAGTAGCTGAAACACTATTAGAGAGATTCCTAATCTGAATTTCTCAATGGATAGTGCCAAGAAGTATTATACATAGTTATTAGCACAGTACTGTTTCAGGTGGAAATACACAGAAGCATTCACATTATAAATGTAAATTTTAAAAAGAACTACTGCTAATATAAAGAAAATCCAGACATGTTACAGTACTTGGGCATTCAGGAGCACCCAAAGCCATGTTTTAGATTTCCTTGTAACAAAAAGAAGCTGATGATCAAGATCCCCTCTAACTACTACATAGATTAAACACCAGAGTTCAAAATTTAAAATGGCTATTTTTGTGTCCATGTTCGTAGGCTGACAATTAGCATTATGCCTAACCTGCCCAAGAATACAGGGGCAAACTCATCTTCACTACAAGAGAAACTGTCCTCATTGTTATTATGTATTGTAAGGACAACAGCTGAGACAAGATGCATTGCAAGTATCTCCTTGGGATTAAAATCCATGAAACTTGAAGTTATCTTCTCAGCTAGAATTCAGGTCTGTGGTTACAGGGTACTCAAACATTTCAGTCCTGCTGATGGAGAACTATGCTGTCCTTGCAAGCTGCAATATCACAAAAATGCCAACTAATTTTCAGTTCATATTATCTCTTGGGAAAGAAGAATATCATTGTGAAGAATACCTGAGATCTCTTGTGGCAAAGCAGCAGCAGCAAGACAGACCTAGCTGTGTCTTTGAGGCTGCTGGCCATGCACATATACTTTATCAAGAACCGTGGCTCTGTGGGTACTAGAAAGAATTTACAGGCGCAGCTAATTCCAGAACAGCTCTGTGCTCTACACACAACTCCTCCTCGTCCAGCTATGTCAGCTCAAAGAATTATTCTGCTTGCATAGTTTCAGCTAGTCCTCAATGAAATAGGCTTTTTTGAAGGAGCAAGGATGCACATTATGTTCACTGTGGGCTTAGCTACACTAGTGAGGAGCACAATTCTTCTCCCTCCTCCCACTCCTGGGAGTAAATATCTCAAATGAAAACCAGAAATACCCTTGGACAATTTATTCATCAGGCAAAGCAGCAGCAGTTCTTTACAAGGCTCAATACAGGTCTGGAGAGAAACATCACTGTTCAAGTTATATTCACAACATGGACAGCCTTTTATGCTCTGTACTATTGTCACTAGATTTTTTTTTAATGCACCTTTTTGTAGAGACATAGGTTTGTGTTTTGACTATTATAGCTGCATTTTTTGTTTTCTCTGGATGATGATGTCTGTTCTATTGCAGGTGCTCTTCCACAAAAACGTTTAATCAGTCTTGAAATAATTTGTCTTAATTGCAACTATTTCACAATACCCTTTCACATTATGAGCACACATCCTACAAGTTACGGAAACAGAGACATCCTTGAAACTTTCTATGGAAGCTGATATTAAGCTTTCATTAGTGTTACTGATAACAACAGAAACACACCTGAGTGTATTACAAAATGTAGCAGATGCACACCTGCACCTCTATACTCCTAAGAATTACTAGGGTAATTCTAATTTCAGCTAAAGTGCCTCAGGCATTGAACTGTATGAAACAAATGACATAAATTGTGATCACTTTCAAAAGTGCAAAGGTTTACAAAGCTCATTGAAGGACCTGGGACACTTTGGAATATTCGACTCTGATACCGATTTTCTACATTTGGATTAGTAGATTACCTCTAACATTAACATGCCCTTCTTTAAACTCTTTTGGATAGCAAAATTCTATGCATTTTGCTCACTGATATAGCTTTCATTTCCCCCCAGGGTTGTACAGAGGGTTGAAAAGTCAGGCTTGTCTTCTCTTGTATCTGACAAGCAATTCATATCCAGGCTTACTTTCTGATTTACTGATCAACCTAAGGAAAAGGATATACAGTGACAAGAGTTTGAAAAACTGATAGCAAAGTTTGAAACAAACAATAGCTAGGCAAACTATTTACAAGATAAGTTGTCACAATTTATCAAAGTCTATCATTTTTGGGAGGAACACAGTAAGAGAGTACCTGAAATTGGTACTAAAATCTTTATGCTACCAGAGATCTGTGCATTCGTGGATCTTTTAACAGACATAGAAAATAAAAATCAAACAGACTTGGACTTCAAAGTCTGAAGTGTTCAAGTGAGGGATTTTGGATCACTCCCTCTGCAGCTTGTAGAGCTTATTCTCACCTACATTCTCTCTATTTGCCACTTTGTGGCTATGCACATAGAGGAGATTTGCCATCTCGCCACTGGTCCATGGAAGTATGTCTGTTTCCTCTATTAATTCTATATTGGGAAAACCATTCTGAAGAATGACCTTTTGCCTAGCCAACAAAGATTTAGAAAGTGTAAATTATAGCATGTGGCAGCCATGAGTTAGGAGTGCGCATGGCATTTGCCGCACCCAAAGCTGGCTCTGACAGCTTTGACAGTGTCAAAAAACAAAAAGCAAGGCTTAGAACCACAGAGATGAGACCCCTTTATTCAGCATGGCTCCCCTTAAAGTGGTGAAAATACAGACTAAAGTTCAATTAAATGCAAAAGCCTAATGTTGGAGCACAATAACTTAACTTGTGCTGGCTTGACCATACTGTCAGATTTCTGTACTCCATATTTTCATCTGTAAAATGGAATTAAGCCATTCTTCTCCAAGGTATGTGAGACTGAGAAAAAAACATTCACTATATAAAAGAAAACTGACCTACTACAGTTAAACTGAGGAAGATACTCCGCATATGCTAAAACAGAAGCTGAAGAAAGCAAGATTATAAATGGCTAAAAATAGTACCAAACACTAATGACAACGGTGTAACAGCAATAAAATTTGCACAAAAGAAACATGGTCATTAAGAGAGGAGGGGATCCTATTCTCTGGCTTCACTTTTGGTTTTGTTTTATCAAGCATGTGCAGAAAATTCCATAAGGACCTCAGTGCCAACACCCCCTTCTCTGCCTCTTTAGTACGACAAAGGTTTTTTATACCATTCCTATATGATAAAATGAAAACGTCTATTTATCTGAAAGTTGATACTTTAGCAATCCCCCTGCTAATTCTGTGTTGTGTGATATTGCAAGGTAGAGCATGTCAGGATACGTAAGCCAGGGTTTTGAACCTATGACCTAAGAGGTGAAAGTAGTCTGGAAGATATAAAATACTTTACTAGATCACCACCACCTAATAAAAAGAAATGAGGATTTTTATAAACTATTTTAACTTCCAAGATTGTCTTGCCCTAAATGGAGCAGTATTGATGAGAATGAGACAGATCATATACACCAGCACAGGAAAACACTATACTAAAGCATCAACCCTATCAAACCTTATCTGTACTGAAGCAAAGAATCTTCCCCTTGCCATAAAACACAGTGTGTGGTATTTTATCTAGTCTGTACACACACATTCTAGATCTACAGCCTCCTGTAGCATATCAGAAAGCGTAAACCAGTGGCGATAATATGATGTGTTGTGCATTTTACCAACCCAACTTGGCAATGCTATAATTCTTCAATAACTATGGAACAGCTGCAGTTTTTTGATACTTACTATGTCTCATTCCCATGATGCTCTCGGTGTCTGTTCAGAGTACAGAAAGGTCAACCAGCCCATCTGGAATCCTCTCCATTCATCCATTCTTGTGTGCTGCCTCTCTTGCAAAAGGAGTTTCTGCAGAATTTGTCACTTCCACCTGTTCTGACAGGTTCTCCTTGCCTGACCTGGAGATAGCCCTTGGGGACATTAATCATATAACAGTCTGAGCTGTGAAAGAAACAAGGCTTGGCTGGATACTGTTACAGTCTCTGTCACCTACTAATCATGTCCTATGACACAGAGGGGCTTAATCAGATGGTCAGGTTTCTCATTAATCATTGTGGCCTCACAATGAAACTCTTCTCAGGAAGATTAAAGTTTAGACGATCTTCACTTCTGTTCCTGTCCAACTGCCTAAATTTAGGTTAACTTGCAAGTACTATAATTTAAGTTCCGATTCCTGTTTCCCAAAATCCAAAGGTTGATTTTAAGTTTCTTTTTGTGACTGAGCACATGAACCTTTCAATGATAAAAAAAATACATATATACTTATAGGAACAGATAGATAGATAAAGAAATAAATTTACTGCTAAAGTATGGTACGAAAATTCTCAGAATGCATATACAAATGAAGATTTACAAAGATAACTGAGCCACTATAATAACTTTAAGGCAGCATTTATTTGTACTTAATCAAAATTATATTAAAGGAGCCAACATTAAAAAGTTAAATACCTTCTAACAGACATCTGCTACAAGAAACTTTTGTCCTCCTGTGATAGCCAATGCTAAATAACTTCAGGAGGTAAAGAATAATTAAAGGCAATAATCAAGTGATTCTAGAACAAGAAACTGCTATATCAAAACCAAAACATCAAATTATTATGGTTATGCACTCTAATTGTGATCTCATTTCTAATTTTCTAAGTTTCAAAAGGCAAACAAGCTCCAACACAGATTCTGCTGTGTCTTGGCAAGTTGGCTTTGCACTTCCTCTCTGTGTTTACTTTCCCTGCACCATACAATTAGGGGAAATACATATAATTTTGCCTTCTAAATCACGAAACACATATACCTCGTCAACATCTAAATCATCTCTCATCTTGGCTGGGGTTGGGGGGGAGGAGAGGTGTCAGTGGGAGAAGACAGACAGGATGGAAAAAGGAAGCTATAGCCACCATATGATTAACATGGTTTCCTACCTGTCTGAACTAAACCTGACAGCTTATTGCAACAAAGTCAGCAAAGAAACACGCAGTTCAAGAGTTACTTAAAGGCATGTGCTTACCAGGTTCCCCAACAATACACCTCATCTGAAAGCTACCACAAAAGACCTACAACACTGTCTGACTTAACTTCACAAAGCCGAGCTGAGGCCTGGGTTTTTTTGTTGTGTTTGTTTCTATTCACTGATCCTCCATTGCTAGCCTAGAAATGACAGTAGGTGGAAACGCTATCTTTCATTACACAAAGTATAAATAGTGTAATCTATCAGCGCTGTCAATCAAGATGATTGATTACAGGCTGTCATAGAGAAGAGTGACATATTAGAAAAGTTTTGTTAACAATGCCTATTGCTAGTCAGCCTGCCACAGAAGCTGGTGATTAATGTGTTGTCAGCCTGTAATCCCACACCCCTGGCTAATGAGGCAGGAATTTATCATCTTTACAGAGTGGCAGATGTCAGAAGGAAAGGAATCCAAGTGCTGGAAACAATATACTTTTTCTTACCACGCCTGACAAGTCTGACAGGCCTAAAAAACCACAAAGAAGCTTTGTGTAAGCACAAACTTAAAACGAGGAACTTTCATTTGGCATCTTTGCTTTAAATAGTGCTGCAAATCAGCCTCTATCGCTCAAAAAGGGCACAATAAAAACTCTATGAACTCTGAACCCATCCTTGACAACTAGGAAATCTCAGGAAAGGTTTCCATGGCAGACAAACAGACAGCTTGCTTTGCGAGAGAAGCAGCAAGTAACTTTTAACTTTACCTGTGAACTTGTGAACTACTGTAGGACAAAAATTCTTCTGATCGGAGTGCAGAATGCACCCTACTTCAATGCTTTATCAACGAAGGTCTTAGGAAATAGCACTACAGAAAGTCTGTACCAGTTTTGCATTACAGATTCATGTTGGGATGAAGGAACACAAGAGAGAGGATTGTGAAAATTCTGGAAGCTATTCCTGTAGAAAAATAAAATGTGACACAAGCATCTGCACTGAGAGGCAGCTCTAGTACTTTGTACTCAAAACAGTTTTAAATCTGACTAAAATATGCTCAGATTTGATAACTCTTCTTTCAGAGTGTTTGAAAAATATTTGAAAGACTCTCTTTGAGTACTTGAAAGGCACACAGACATGCTATGCCTTTGATATAGCTGTGTTACAGGAAATTATCAATAAAACACTGGAAATCTGCTTAAGTTTGCTTCTCCAAATTTACAGTGCTCAAAATTCAGGTTTAAAGCAATGATTTCTCTTTTGCCTTCAAGGTAACTCTGTAAGGGAAGTTCATTTTTGTCTTCACAGCAGTAAATTATCCTAAATAAAGGAAATATATGGGAAAATTATCTGTTTAGCTAAAAAATAAATAAATAAAAAAATCAATGTCAGCAAATCTGAGGCAGCTTTCACCACTATTGGCTGGCATTGTCAAAAATCAACAGCTTTTCAATTAGATGTATTAGGAGGTTAAATCTTCTGGTTCTGAAATTTCCGATATGGTGCAAAAGGGTTGTATTTTGCAAAAGATTATGTGCGGCTTAGGCTACTGTCAGTCAGTAAGGAAAAGGGGCAAATCATCTGTCTTAAGTTTTGACTAATGTAATCCTTTTTCAAACACAGATACCTCCACTAATGCAGAAAAATGCAACACCAAAAAAAATTATATATAAAGAGAGACAGCAATCGGAGAATAAAAACACTGCTTTCTGTCAGCAGCACCCTTGGGCTAAAAACACAGCAAAACATTGAGAAACTTAATCTCCAAAAGGCAGCATTCTGGAGTTAAGATATTTAAGGTTTATGAGAGACTGGAACTTCCCACACTAGTCAGTGAAAGAGAGGTTTACTGGCCTATAATCTGTGCACCCAGGAGGAGACCAAATCAAAACAAATAGCAATGTCATGAAAACCAGACCCTTCCTTGCCAACAATGGGATTCAGTGACAACTTATGACCTCCGTGGAAGGTAAAATGTCCCTGACAACTAACCCAGTGTCAACAACAGAGCAGCATTTTCTATTCCTTTTAAACCAAAGCTCTCTCCAGAGAAACCATACACAAGTGGTAGTTGGAACAGCAAAGCAAGTAAAGTTGCATGTGATTTGACCTATAAATGAGGACACGAAACTGACTTTGAGCCCATACAGTTTTGCATGCTTCAATACATACTAGTTAGCCATTTCAACTGCTGATAAACTGGAACAGTCATGTACAATTTCTTCCATTTTAAAGGGAAAGTAAAAAGTAGGCCCTATGTCACAGTTAAGCACAGGCTTGCAGATGAATGACTCATTAACTAATAATGGGACTGTGATGGTGAGTTTTAACTTTGCTTTGAGGGAGGGTAAGGTCACTGTGAATTTATGTTCCCTTTTCTGCTTTGAAAAATCCTGATAGATTCAATGCAGACATTTCAGACCATATTAGTATAAAACAGTACAGATGCCTCAGACATCTCCTGACTGATGGACATCTCCTTCCCTCCTCAAACCAGAAACAACAAACTTCATCTGATTTTCACTTTGCTGCCCCTTCCCAACCTCACTAGTTAATGGGAAAATACATCTCCTGAATCTGCATATTTCAAAATGTAATTAAACTTTCCAGTTCTAGCTGGAAAGGCTATTTCTTCCAGGGATTAGATTAGACTCACTACTTTGGTATGTACTGGCCTTTAATCCCCTTGGCAGCCTCCTGGCAAACTGTGATGATGCACAGACTTCTTTGGAAAGAACCCACTGTTCGTTGCCCCATGTTTTTGGGCTCTACTATTTTGAACCAGGTTGACAGGAAGAATTCTTCCTCAATTCCACAGCAAACATAAAATTTCACTAATTCATCTCAGTTTCTATCTTGAAAAACCTTCATTCAGGAATTTAGGATAAGGTTAACTTTTAAAGAGACCAGCAGAACTATTTACAATATGCTATGGTAATGTCCTGGATTAGGGCCATAATACTCAATGTTTTATGGGATTCAGCAAAAAGCCTGTAATTGTCAGCAATCTTGTCCACAAATTTTATACATAATTTTTTTAAAAATATTTTTTTTAAAAAAAACAACAAACCAAATCAAATTTGTTCTAGGCATATATGCAAATTTCAGATTCTCCTCTGGTCAACATATTAAATGTTAAATTCATTGGGAAAGGAATTGTTAATTCTGTTCCATGTTTCTACAGCTTCTAGCACACACAGAAGCCTGGGGAGTGGCAATAATAATTGATTCATCCAAAAATAAAATTTATTGATGCTATAACTGTAGGTGCCTCTTCACCTTGAAAATATGCCTTTTTAAAAGTAAAATTACATACACTGCTTTATGCTGCATCTGGAAAACATGGCTATTATTTAATTTCTTTCCACTCTTTTAGCCAACACCTGTACAAATTAATTGTTTAAGCAGTTGGTTCTAATAGCACCTATCACAACTCTGACACCCAAGCAATTTCAACCAGTGAAAAGAAAGTATCTACGTTCCTGTATCTTAATGCTGTCTCTAGAAAATAGACCAATAAAAAAAATTCAAACATGTTTACGAGATTGCTTTAATGTGTTTGAATCCAATAAATCATAATTCTCCATCGAATTACAGTTGAGCTTTTTCTTGCACTGAGTTATACAAACTTTTTGAAAGTGGGAGTATAATGTCTTTTTCCAAAGCTATGTTATTGTTTTGGTCAAAGATTGTTTACATTAAGCAAATCCAATTTACCAAACTTTGACATGTTTGCACAACTGTGTATAATTTATACTGGAAACATGACTTTTAAGTGAACTTTCTGTAGTCTAAGGTTTCTAGCCTGCAATTCTAGATTCTTATACTGCACCAAAAAGCTTGTCACTGGCACAAATCATATTCTCTAAGAGGTTTCCAATAAAGTAAATAATTACTGTAATTCCAAATTGTTCATTAATACCTTCAAACAGGCTACATTTATCAAATACTGATTTGACTTTCTTGCCAGGTGAAGCACTTTCTCAAGAAAATAGCAATATCCAAATTAAGATTAGGGAAAGCAATTCCTTAATGCTGCTATTTCCCTCTTAAGTCTATTTTAGTAGGTTTGATAAATGGAATTTAAATTAGGATTTCATCATCCTAAAGCATCAGAGATTGATTGTAAAATAACCCTTAATAAATCCATACTGCCTCCTATAAATTGATATACTTATTAAGGCTCACTGCAATTGTACCTGTACTGTCTAATACAGCAGGTTAAGTTTTGGGTTTTGGGGTTTTTTTTTCCATTCTAAAAGACCAGATCTGTCCAGTAAATATCAAGCCAATCTATGCCATACTTTCACAGGGTCTCAACACATTACCTGCCAAGTATTCCCAGCTTTCACTGATTTTGCTGGGAACCAACAATACCTAGTGCTTGGACAAATTTAGGCATGAGATATCAAATTAAATTTAACATTCCTCCTAAAATCTTGGGTTCTCGAAGGACTGCACATTCCACACTTCTGGGGATAAACGTGGAAAGAAGCGAATCTTTGGAGCATCTGGAAGAACAATGGAAGATGGAAGAACAATTTTTTCTTTAAGAACTACCCATCATTTCTTTAACCACTGCCATGAAGCTACTCCTACTAAAATTGTACTTTTCCACCTTCATATAGCTTTTCTCAAACCATATGCTACACTTGCAACTTCAGTAGAGGGTAACATTAATCACAATTACCTCTCCACTGGTAAGAGAATGTTCTGGATTACTAAGATCTACATCTGTACAGCTGTTGAGACATGCCAGTCAAGGTTTCTCCTCAGGAAAACAGAAACACAACTCTCATTCACTTGGAATGGTTATTGAGAAACCAGGGCTGGATTTCTAAGCCTATCAAGATACCTCTTAAAATCTGCATCAACATCCATGTAAATCCTTGCTTAACCATTGTAATAAAAGGCAATCCCTGCTGGATTAGAGGTATGTAAGATCAGTATTTCACTCTTGCTGAGCTTTGCAGCTCTCTCTTCAGTACACAGGGTGAGTTGAGACTAAGTATGTTCCAGACTAATTCACCTATGCTTCCAACACTATATCATTTTAATAATACACTTATCACTTTAATGTTTCTGTTTAATAAAATTTATCCTTTCCCTTATTTGTACCTGATTTTATAGTTGCAGCCCACTGAAAGGTAAATTGAGATGAAGCCGATTCACATTTACAGACAGAACATCAAATTGCAGGAAAGTGGCTATTATTTTTATTTTAGTAGAATTTATACTAAACAAAAAAGCCCTAGGATAAGAAAGAGCAGTTACTCATAAAGCAAATACTTAATATTAGCCCCTTAAAACAATGTGTAGTAAAATTAATCTTATTCAAAGAAACAGTCACATCCCTTCTCTTCTGAAACTATAAATGCTGTTTGAAGATGTGTAAGTCCAGTGTACAAGCAGTTGAAATAATAAGTGCAACCTAAAGTTTCTAAAACTTGAAATCCAAATTTAGGCTAAGTGAACTATCCTTAGGGTTACATCAACATAAGAAGCTCTGTAACTCAGTTCGCACCTCTCCTCAGAAGTTAATTTTTGTGTGGCTATAGCTTCTGTGGTTCTTAGTACCATTTGAGTTGGTGTTCCAGCATAATGGAAGCTTCGTGGTCCTCTGGATGAGGCGTCAATTAAAAATTCCACCAGCTTTGTAAAGCACATGTACATACAACAAAAAACAACAATTTCCTGAAAATAATATGGTTGTAAATTAACTGGTTTAAAGTGTGTGTTAAAAAGTTGTCTTTCAGAACTTGTCAGTCGTACAAGTATCTGATATAATTATTTCAACAGCACAGAAATATTTTATGTGCATGTATACAATTTTGTAGCAAATTTGATTTCCAAAAAGCTTTACTACACTGCCCATTTTGCACCAAACCTTCTAAGAATTTTTAATTTTTTATCAAAACAGTTCCAAATTCCACACTATTAACTCAGAAACAAGTGAACATGCATTCAATGGAGGCAAGTCAAACATATGTCTTTTCATCTCAGTTTGTAAAAATCTAGCAGGCCTGGACATAAAGAACCTTTGGAAAGGAGCCTCCAAGAGAAGGGCCAAGAGGGAAAGTTCTTGAAATACTGCAGTTAAAGGGGATAATAAACATAGCATTTATTTTATATGGCTGAAATCCAACAGAGGAAACATGCAAAATAAATACAGATTATACTAAACACACCTTCTTAAAAAACGAATGGAACGCACTAGAAACATGGCATAAAGCTCATGTAAAAATATCAAAGATTAATTCACTAAGACAACTAACCTAATTGCTTTTTAGATAGCACCTAAATATGTGCCAAGAGTCTGGAATGAGGAAGAGGAAGAAAATGCAAGAGGAACCATTTTTGCTGCTTCGATTTTGTGATTTTGGTCTCTTTACTAGATGCACTCCACAGGTCCTAAATATTTCTCTGACCAAGTCAGATGCAACTGTCTAACTATCCTTACTCTGAGTTGACTCTATCTCTTTGAGGTCTTCATTTTATAGACATTTCCTTTACAGTTCTCTACCCTTCTAAGAACTGTCTTATACTACCTCTACCTAGAAAGTGGTATATTGTTTCCGTCTCAGTGAGCTGGTTTAGGTTAAATGAAGCAGGAGAAATAATTTGCTAGTTCTTTCCTGGGGGAGCATGCAAGCTATTTTCCTGTATTGTATGCTTGCCCCTACTCTGAGCACAGACTGTGCCAGAGTTTGCATGCTTCTATACTGTTAAAGTCCTGGATGTATGCCCCTGCTGAAGCCCCTTTAAGCTATGCAAATCTGAGGGCTATGGTGCTACACTATTTCGATAAAAGCAAAATGGCAAGTTATAACTGCGGAGGTTTAGAAAGCTGTAGCTGCCGCTTCTCAGATAAAAACAGAGCTTGACTGCACACATATTCATTCTTTGCTACATCCATGGGAAGCTGGAAAAACAAGAACCAACTTGGAATCCAGACCAAAATGTGGCTCTTCCCAGGAAGAAGGTCACCATCTCCATAGCAGAGGAGGCATGAGTGCAGACATGAACCATTTTCTATGGGGCAGCAAAAATCCCTGCTTCTCAGCTATGACTAGCGCACACATCTTCACCCTCTGCTCCAAGAGTATTTAAATGTAAGACACTCAAGTGCTATCATGAGTCTCAGATAAGTCTCCTGCCATTCTGTGAAAACTCAAGCCTGCAATCAGATAAGCTTTGCCAGAACAGTAGGGAGCAACAGGAGCACATGAACAGGCACTGCTGTGAGACAGTGCTTATGGCAGAATCTCAGTTGTCAGGACCCACCTCCCAGGAACAACTTTTAGCCTAAACTCACATGGTCAAAGCCTAAAAATCAAAGCTCAGATTAAGCTCAAATCAAAACTACTATGTGGGCACAGCCAAAAATTTTCCTGTTACAGATACAGCAACTAGAAGTATGATTTTACCTTACAAAGTGAAAGCTGACTTGTGAGATTAGTATTTTGAGCACCATAAAGAGGGCATGCATCTTCAGAACATAAATAACAGATCTGAATAACTATGTAGATTCCAGATGCCTTGTCATGCATTCACAAATGTAAAAGTTCTCAGTAACTATTCCACAGTTCCCAACATACCGATGCATAAGAGCTGAACAGTAACAACTTAAAATGAATTCTTAATTCCTGCATCTGTGCATAATATAAACATTCTTAAGCTTTCAAGAAGTAACAACATAGTCCCAAATGTACAGAAAAATTGAGCAGATTTCCCATATATTGAGGCTTCCACTTGAAAATCAGCTACTCAGTAGTACTCTTGGCTTGCCTTACCCGTTTAGCCAAAGGAAGTTATTGGTTGAACTGGGAATATATAGAAAGAGAGGGAGAGACTATTTTTTTCTCCTTGAAGTTTTAAATCTCTAGCTAGCTTCAGAGATTTAAGAAATAAGGTAACTACCATAAGAATTGTATCTGTTAAGGTAATGGTTAAAGGGAGAATTTTCTGTTAAGAATTTCTTTCCTTCCCATGCTTCTCACTTCATAAATCATAGGACTTGTCAGCCATGTCCTGAGAAAGTTTTAGGCTGTTCTGACTTGGGAATCTCTAAAGAAGAATGTAGGCATTTCAACAATAACACAACACACTGACTCACTGAAATTGGATGAAGCTTAAAAAGAATACTGTGTTTTGTCACAGGAATGTGGCTGCTGTTTCAAGACAGAAATATTCATTACTGTTTGTAGTCTGCGTTTCAACCTGTAAGGCATCAACCTTCAAAGGTCTTTGTACTTTCTGAAGTACAGACCCAAAGAAACAGACTTGCATTTAGAAGTCAAAACTACTGCGACTTGGAAACTGTACGATTCAGTGGCATTCAGATAGCATTCAGGTTTGTTGAACTAATTAGAACAAGATCATTTAATGGTGCATTAGATGTATCCTTGCTACTATATACCAAGTTACAATCTACCTTGTCTGACTAAAAGTTTAAGAAGCACACGAAGAAGCATCCACAAATATAATCCATCGGAGGCTGATCTACAAGGAACTGAACTGGGAATGCAATTCTGCTTCCTCTGAATACTATGTGGACAGAGATACCCGAGATGAAATTAAAAAAAATAATAGGAGTTGAATTACACCTAAATTACTGCTTTTTCTGTAGCATATATCAAACCAGGTTTTGTTGCTGAAATTATGAAGTTCTGTTTTTGTTTACTGCATTCAAAAGATAGACATGTCCCCTCTCTTCCTGACAAAGGGAGAAAAAATCCTAATCAGTCTGTGGATATTATCTCCTGCTACACACTGCAATTTTGTTTAGCATAAAGTTAATATGAAACATACATTACCATTCTATCTGAAGTTAAAAAGATGCACTTAATAATTTGACTTTTCATATGCAAAGACTTATAGATTATCCTGTTTCATACCACTTTTCCTCTGTCCTTAACTGTTAGGTAGCTACCTCATTTACCTGATGAAAGTCTGGGGAGGCATGCAGAGGTTATTTCTTACCTATGAAATGATTATTTTTTTTACTGTGATGAGGTGGGAAGTTCATGCAAATCTAATAAAAAACATTTTAACAGAACTTCCGTATCATTCGTAGTAAAAATTACTTTTTACTTTGTATTTTCCTATAGACTTTGAGAAACAGTATGTTAATGGTAATGTTAATGGTTTTCTGTCTCCATACTACCATTTTTTTATTACACTCCATAGATTACATTTTTAAGTTATATGTATCTAAATGCACGTTTTATTTATATCATATTTTACATTATTTTTGAGCTACTTTCTTCACCATATGTGCATGTTTTTGTGGTTTATAACAGCTAATTATTCCAGCAATCCTAAAATCACAGGAGTTTTCTCTACAGTTGTATCTGTACGAATAAATCATTCAGGTTTTGCAGTTATTTTTCAGTAATGTCTTGGACAGAGATTTGGGGCAGGGAACGGGGTGGGGGAAGATGTTTCAGCTCAAAATTATTTCTTATTGGTACATATAAAGCTTTTGAACTAGGGACATAACTGAAATCCTGACAAGCCTAACTACAAAATTATTAAATTAGGTATGAAACTTTCAATTCTGTACTAAGAGAGGGCAGCAGAGCCCTCCAAAAGTAGTAATGTCCAACTATCTGCCAAGACCTGGCCACTGAGAGTAATTTCTAACTTGAGTAATAGTAGACTTTTTCTGAAGCCAATTGCTACTCTGCTGTCTGATCTTAATTGGGAAAGTAAATTTAATTATTTCTTTCCCGAGATGGAATTCAGACTACTCATATATCTGCGAATATGAAAACAGAATATTAACTCTGGAAGTTGACTCCCATCGAACCTTCACATGTTGCCAGCAACCCATCACAGCTTCCTATGACCATCACCAGATAAGACAGACTGCCTGTAATAAGCATAGTGGGACACTATCCTAGCAGAGCCCATGTATACAGAGCAGGGATAAAGTGGCATTGGCCATCACATGTATGAACTGACTATCTAACTCCTCTTGCAATGCTACCCATCCAGTACATCTCAAAAGATGTGAATTCATTTAACTGTCTTGAAATTCCAGTAATCTTGACATTTACAATCAGCAAGCAATGCTTAAACTCCAAAAGATAATCTAACCTATATTGGGTAATATAATCAAAACTAACTGATCTCTTTTTACGTGCATTAAAAGGCTGTGTTAATATTACACTTGGGGCCATTATAAATGTCTCATATTGCACACATTTAGGATACATCAAAGTTTTATCACAGTCATTATAAAAATGTCGCTTCGAACTATTTTTTCACTAATAAGATGGTCTTCAATTGAATAAATTGCAGTTACAGAGTGATTACCACTGTTACAACTTACATTTAGTTCACAGGTTAGTACAGTGATGGATAACATCCAGGGAAAAAAAAAGTAATGCATGATTCAACTTTACAGTTTGTCACTAACTACATTGATTTAAGTCATAAATAAAAGTTGAAATGTCAAATCTACTTGAAGATATAAGGTAATAGACATTCCACTTGCTTCTGAAGTGCACAACCAATAACATACTGTTATTTATGCAGATAGGATAACACATTCTCTTAGCCCACTCTGCAACGTATTTTGTCTCAAATTAGCCAGTAAATCACTATTGCAGAAGCTATTAACAATCATAAAGCCTTTTGAGTTTTACAAGGTGTTCATAATGGGCCATTCCAGATGATTTATACAAAAAACATGACTCAGCTTTTCAAATGCAACTAATCTGTGGATGTGGGGCTTGCTGTGTGACCTCTTGTTATCTTTGAGATGATATGTAAAATTTAAAGGGTTTCAGCAGTCTTTCTTAATATTAGTCAGACAAAGACATTGATAAAACACAACACTCAGTGTTTCTATTAAAAATGTGTTCACTTTTGATGAATGAGGCTTACACAGAAATGTTATATTTTAAATGGAACTTAAAGAGGTTTCCATACTAGACAGGAATAAATTCAAATTAAATTATTGTACTTTAAAGCAGGCATAAGCACTTATGATCATCAGTGGACCTGGGGGCGTAGTTCTTCAACAGATAGAATTTGTTAACTACACTGGTATCTATTGAATTACAACTAACAAAAGTCCCCGACTTTCAAAAATGTGTGTTAACTTCCTGTATTTCAATTGTTGAAATGGTCAGGAAACATAACATTTTTTTAACTGAATTGTGTTGAGAAGGTTTCAGAGAGGGCTTTCCTTCTGTGCAACTTCTCTGTAATGAAAACATTTGCATTATCTAAAATGTCTTAACTTCACTCAAGATTATGTGCTTTTCTGATCCCACAAGACAAATAAATATAAGCTGCTTTACACTTCTAACTGTCTCCTATCCAGTTAATACTCAGTCTTGTATTTTCTATGTTTTTCTTGGTATTTTACAACTTTTTCCTATCATTGCTGCTCAAAGCAACTTACAGGCATGTTATTTTAAACAAAAAGGGATAGTGGCCTTACTGTTCAGAATTTCCCAGTCACCTCCTTTCCACAGCTACAGCCTGTTTTCAGTTCTCAAAAGCAGTTGCTGCAGTTCTAAGTCCAGTCTACTCACTACCTATCAAAGTGCAGAGCTAAGGTGACAAAAAAAGCATATCTTCTCTTTACAAACTAAATTACCATATTCTAGAGTCAGTTAAAAAAGAATAAGAATTAGAGAATTAAAAATAACTTTTTAAATCCAGAATAACCTGAAGGTATGATTGTACCAAGCCAACTTTAGAAGTGTTCAGAAAATGAATTTAAGGTAAATAAATTAAAAGTTTAAATCCTACACTTGCTACTGTGAGACTTATTTCCTGTAATGACCTTAGTTAGAGAATCAAATACAAATGAAAAAGATAAAAAAAGCTCAGTTAACCTAAAAGAAGAGTCAATTATAAAACTTGTAGTTAGTGGTCCCACAGCAGCCTGCAGAAGGTTTACAAAAAAAAGTCAGATAAATGAAATTAAAACAGTCTATGGCACTTATACTCTTAAGACTGCAACAAGAACACTAAACAGGGAAAAAGTTATTCTTGAAAATATAAGCTCTTCTAATACAGCCTGCATTTCTTCTTCAGGGGATGGCAAAGGGGAAACACAGCAGAAAGCAAACTAACTCGAACTGTTGTGACTGCAAAGGAAAGAAAAGTTGCAGTATTATTCCATTTTCTTGCTCTCTGGAAGTATTTTGTGCCATTCTGACATCATCTTTAAGACTATTCCAAATCCTACCATTTATGTGAGAATCAATCTGCCCTACTTTGGAAAGCAAGGACAGGTAGAGAAAGATAGAAAGGGAGATATGAATGTCTTTGTTCCAAAGAAAAGAAAAAATTAGTGTGTGTGGTGGGAATGGCTCTGAACTGAGGAACTGCATTCATCAATTCTTAATTCAGAGACAGTAATGAGAAGGAATGAAGACTAACATTGCAACAATTGTCTCTCAAAGCCTCTTTCTCTGTGTGACACAGAAGGAATTTGGGCCAAATTCTAGTGTTCTAGATAAAGGGGGTGGAAAAAAAAAAGAGAACAAAGGAACAGCAAGAACCATTTTCTGGACTGTATAATCCTCAACTCAAGGGTACACTTAAAATATGACAATATGATGGTTTCAGGAGCTACAACCCAATATTACTGCCAAGAGAATACTGTAAGATTCTGAAAACATACTAAAGACTCAGGGATAATAAATATATATAACATTAAAGGAAATGGTCGTTTCAGAGGTCTGTGGTTACTGGATGGTTACTATAAATAGGCATCCACACATGCAATGGCTGATGTCCTTTATGTGGCATATGTGACTGAACCCAATGTATACTTAGTCTTTATATAGGTCTGCAAGAATAACCATAAAGATATGCTTCTGCCTGGTAGATCTGTCCCCAGCGCTGTCAGATGACTATTCTATTCAAAAACACACCTCTTTTTCCTTTATCCTAAAAGCTAACATATAATGAATCTTCAGCCTGCTAACAGTGTTCGCCCAGTGGCAGACCAACGGTTCCCAATATCACTACCTTGATGCTGATTCACTCCATTTCTACTGTGTGCAAATATTTGTCTGTGGTAAATATTCATTGATTTATAGATAATCTGCATAAAACAACTATGAATCACATGATACTTCTGCATGGACACCATAAAAGAAGGAATAGTATGTATCTGAGAAGGAAAAAGAAAAAAACCCAGCATTAGTTGCCATACAATCTCACACCAGCATTGCTACAATAGGTACAGCAGTCAAGAAAGCTGGGCTGGCTGTTGATGACTTCATCAAGGGCCTGTAAACACAGGAAGCAGCTTCAATACTAACAAACATGCTAATCTGCCTCAAATCAAACAGGCAATTACTCTGCTACTTCCATGAATTCTGAGGCAAGTATAATTTGATAGTTAGACATTAATAACCTTGTTTCATGGATCTTACCACTATCTGATAAAGAAGCTTTCTTTTACTATCTCTTTAATGTGATTAAATAAAGTAAACTCATGTGACTAAAAAGGCTTCATGAGTGCTAATCTTAGCCTAAAGCATTCTAATGGATTGAGTCTTCCTCACTAGGGCTATATAAATATTTATAAAGACTTCACACAAATAGCAGATCTGACACAAGGCTTTAAACTACTGCTCAACATATACAGAACCTGAAGAAATAAGATATTTTGCAAAGACAATGCAGCTCACAGCCCTCAGAAAAACCCTCTTAAATCTTGGAGGGCTGGTAATAGCACACCAACACATGTCTGAATCTGCACACAAGATTCGCATCAGGGCCTCACTACCAGCCTTTCAATAGTGGTATCTTATGCTCACAGGTTGCCTTATAAGATTTTCTTCTTACCTAGCCCATCTACTTTTCTTGATAGGCAGCTTTCTCCATGCCCCCATCAAAGGAAAAATGATTATGCTATTTATTTTTACTTGTTTCTGACTGGAAAAGAACCAGCCCTGAAAGCGTACATGAAAGCCAAACACACAGTCCATTTTCCTCTTAAAAAAATAAGTCTTCTCCAATACAAATTATATCAGAAAAGTAAGTATTTATTTGAATAGTGCAGAAGAGAAAGCATGAAATCCTGTCTCCACTGATAATGCAAACTGTTTCTAGCTACTGCACTGCAGGCAAGATTTTACTACAAAGGGGTGGTCCTTCAGCTTAGGCCCAGAAGTTCAGCCATAGGATAAATAAATGATTTATTTCATTCCTATTACAGCAAGTTTCTACCAAATAAAACTATTCCACCATACCAACATTATAGATGAGTAAATGATACACCAGCAATTTACGCTCTTTTCCATCTACAGATCAAGCAGCTACCATTTTCAATTTACATGGCATATCATTTGATTAATCTATTTCTTTAAGACAGCATATGAAAGAATAGTTTCTGCTACACGGAAGAGATATATCATGTATGTAGCTAAACATTAGCCCTGATAATGTAGTGTTTTCATCATTATTATCAATACAAGAGACTACACTCATATTCAGGTAACTATAGCATAAACAAAATTTCAGTTCAATCTTTTCTCTACATAAAAGCAAAAAAAAAGATATCTGATTTTTCAAATGTGCAATAGCTGGGCTATCTACATACATTATTTTGACATCCCCTGATGGAAATAAACTTGAAATTAACTTCCATGAACCTTCTTTGGGATCACCAGACAGTATAGATTGCAACATAATTGCCTCCCAGCAATAAAACTGCAAAGAATATTAGGTATGTGCCTTGTTCTCCCAGACCACACCAGCCCTCATGTTAACTTTACTGTACCAGTATTACACAATATTTGTAGGGCTTGAATTAGTGCATTTTAGGTTTAATTAGAGCTTCAAAAATTTTCAGTAGTCGTACTACGACAGTACCTCAGCCAGCAATCATTGGTTTCTCCTGCGTTCTAGGCAGAAGGTAGAAGACCAGGGTGTAAAGGACAAGAAGACCATTGGCTCTGTACATACCAGTTTTTAGAAGCCAAACCATATTCCACAAGGGGTTTATCAAATCAAAAAATAGACTTCCCACTTGCCAAAATATGACCTCAAGAGGACAAACCAATTAAGTTCTCTACCAACAACATATCTATTCACTTCTAGACGGGGGGAGGTAGAGGAGAGGGCAGAGAAAAAGAGCACTTCACATAAACAACAGTTCTTCAGAAGTTCTCTCCAGAGAAACTGGTAAACATATGGGGGAGAAAAAGACCAAAAACCTACATTGCTATTGCCTTGAAATCAAGTTGCTATGAAAAGTAACATCTCTAGTTTCATGTTCAAAAATAAATCAGGAAAATAAAATACATTCTATTATTTTTGTTTCCTTACTTTGCAACTGTCAATGGCTTTGCAGCATTGCTTCCCAGAAAGTTAGGTGTGTCCTTTACTCAGAAATGATGTGCCATTCTGGCCTGGTACGTGTACTCAATTTAAAGATATTTTTCTATTCACAATCTGAATTATTTTCTCACCTTGTAAGAATTCTCTGCTGTCAGAGATAAACAATAAAATCCAAAGTACTCCTATCAACAAATTACCTGTATAGTTGCTGCTGAAATCTTGCCAATGCAATATTTCTTTATATTTAGAGAATGATTGTTTGGCTGTTTTGAGAGTAGTATCACATGTACAGACTTTTTAATGAATTCTGCTTTGGAAAGACCATCTGATAAGGCACAGATCTACATTTGTTTCTCTTGGTCACATTGACATAAGAGACTACTCCTTCACAGTCTACTCAACAGGAGTAAAAGTGGATTCAAAGGTTTTTCTAATGTGAAGGAATAATTTTGTGCCACACATACAGTTCTTTTGCCTACTTCTGATATAGCATTCCATCTTTCAAAACAGCACACAACCTCTTTGACTCTTTACTTAGAAATAAATAGAACTGTAGTGTTATTCAGACAATAAAGATATGAAAAATCATCACATAAGAGGAAGGCAAAAAACTGGGGGCCATTATACAAAAGCAACATAGTCGTAAATTTGAGCAGGCCTTGGGCAATGTATTCTGGCCTGTTAGACATCTCTGGAACCATATGCAATATGAAACAAAGCACAAAACTCCTGCCAAAATGCATGCAAAGTGAGCAAGTTCTTGAAGAACAGCTCTAAGACCCAGTAAGCATAAATATTTTATGCTTAATACTCAACAATTCAATGGACTTGACCTGTAGCTAACTGCAACACACACAGGTGACATCCTGTTTCAAACTCAGGAATGTCATTTTTCCACAGAACTATGTACAGTCTTTGCCAGTTGGTGCTTGATGAGAACAGGTTGAAAAGGAATGCTCATTGCCTCTACCACTCTAATATTAGTCAGTCTAGTATTATTTCAAATCATTGGTGATTAGGTAGTACCCATACACCATAACAACACATGCTTAGTGGAACATAACAAAAGCAATACAAAGACCAAAACTATTATTTTCACATATATGCAAAACTTTAGTCACAAGCTGCAGTCTGGTGTCTGTCAAAATAATAGCAGAGAGGAAAAATAGCAGAATGCAATAATATAAAATGACCACAGACCGCACACTTATGCTAGAGTGGATCTACCTCATTGCTTACAAGAAACACCAGTTAAACTTAGGCACATTCACAGAATACCATTGAAGCAAGAGCCTGACTTCACAGCATGACTGGAGATAGTTGTATATTATTTCAATAAAACATTTTTCTTCCTCATTCACGTATTTTCTGTATGTATTCACACTAATAGTCCTTTTGATAAAGTCCTCCAGAAAATAATTAACTTTAATAGCTCTTCTGCAACTAAAGCTGCGCAACTGGGTTGCAAACATAAATGAACTTTGTGCAAGAGAGAAAAAAAAAAGATGACAGGTTCAGCACTGCTTCTGGGGTGAAAAATGTATTTGTGATAAACGTATCAAATTCCCTAAAAACTATGCCCATTGAAACTTCATATTTAGACTGAGTTGCTTTCCAAATCATATAGACAGCACAGTTGTGTACAGTCTTTAAACAAGTACAACCACAGAGAAATGCTGAGAGATTTAAGAGAAATAAAAGCATGATCAGCTAGCTTGTAATCTTCTTTTCTCTTATTCTCCTCCCTATAGCTGCATTAAATTGCCTGTTGAGAACAATAACATATTTGTGCTTTTGTAGGTAGAATGATTTGTATTATGTAAAGATTTGGCTAACGGAGTAAAGATGCATTCATACTGAGCTGGATTACATGCTGTTAATAATTTTCTGGATGCTCTAGGGGACTCATAATTCTGGAGGACTACAGATTAGCATTTGAATAAATGCTTTGTAATACATCTCAAAGCAGACTTTTTTAATTTACTTTTTGCCATTTTTCTAGAACCACAGTAACCAGAAATCAAATCATTGAGAGCATTTTGGAGGAAAAAGTATACCACAATCAAGTTTTTATCCCCCACCCCCACACACTCTCTTAAGAGTACACAGAAAATCTGTCTTTTCCCAACTCCTACATCATTTCAATAGCTTTCATTAGAATGTCAGACTACCTAGAATATGCGATCAGGCTTGCAGTACTGTTCTATACATGTTGAATAAATAGATAACTTGGAAAGCAAACCAGAATCTGTTGTTCTCAATAAAAGCTCGAGCTACCAAGAAAGCTGGTTTTGCTGTGGGCTACCTTCTATTTCAGAAAGTAATCTTAAAATACATTATCTTAATAAAATTAATAAAATACCTCACATTGCAAAGAAATACCCCTTCAAAATATGTTAACATTCTCTTGTTATTGAGTATAAACTTCAGCATATGCCAGACTCCTGTATTTCTGTTTTCAGGAAACACTGAACTCTTTTGGCCACCATTTGCTAAACATTGAAATCCTATGTAAACTGTGTATGTCTTTTCATAATTTTTGAAATACTTAGTACTTCAGAAGAATCTTAAAGTATATGACTTCCTAATAAACATTATATTCTCAGACAAATACAACCGGGAAGCATACTATACTGTTTCTTATTTAATAAAATACTTTTCTTAGCATTATAATGTTCATCTAGCAACCATACGTTAACTGGACAAAATACACTTTTCATGACCTTTGGTCCTAAGTTATAATTAGTTGTCTGGTCCCAGTTGCTTACAGTGTAAACAAAGACTGATAAACCCACATTGGTTGCATGTATTTATTACATTACAGCACAGCTGCCAACTGTCTAACCGTTCTAATAAAAAACTATTTTCTAAGGTTTATGTTTTATTGCATGTATGACTCCCTTATTGGTTAGCATTTTGGAGTTGTGGAAAAGGTTATGAATTTAGAAACTGACTGCATTCATATCATATTTAAAACTTAATGCTATTTTATTAAAGACATATGGGCCTCCAAAGTACACATATTAAATGTCATGTAAGAAAAGTAGCAGTTTAAATCATGGTCAAATTCATTTTTGACGTGACTCCTGAGGCTTCCCAAGATCTGAACTATTTCTTTGTAAATCTGGCAGTTTAACCACACTCATAAATCACTTTCAAAGCATATTATTTCTTAATTTTACTGCATTAGAGAGCATTTGGCCTACACAGTGAACTGTTTGTAACCGTTACATGAACAAAGTTGTATATTTAGTCTTACAATGTGGGAAATAAAAAAAAATAAATCCTAATTTCTCAGTCCTGAATTTGCTTCTTATTTTAACAAAAATCATACATTTCTTAATGAAACTTGCCAGAGTGAGATATGTAGGATAGTTTGATGCATTGACATAACTGAAAACTTCACCTTCTTCTGCTTCGAGCTCATAAATTAGAAACACAAAGGCAACTGTAATTTAGACATCAAGCAAATATCCCACAGGTTCCTTTAGAAGAAAGAATGCTTAAGGTTTCTGAGCCCCACCATGGTTTAAAGAGAAATGAATCACCTTTGGGAAAACACACATGCATTTACTAGGCACCTCGATATAATGACATTTGATACATTAGAACTGAAGCATACCTTAAATACACTTAGAAATTAAATGCATGTAACTTAAGGACAGATTCCATGCCTGCTAAAGTCACAAGAAACACTAGCTCCAAAACAGATCATTCACAGAAAAGTATTCAAAGCAATGCCATTTTGGAAAAACTATTGAAATTTTCTTTATCTATCAGAGAAGTTCTTAATGGCAGAGTTAATTAAAATTCATATGTTTTCCTATAAATATTTTGTCCCTGGATGCTGTGAATAACAAAGATAAATTAGGAAGACTACTTACTACAAAAGCTTTATTCTTTCACTAATTCCTTCAAACAGAACACGAGTCCTCAGTCACAAATATTTTTGAGATTTTTATTCACACAATGAACTCCTCATTTTCCCCCAAAAAAAGGATGCATAACCAAAGTCATCAAATCTTCAATGTTTCACGTCAACTCCATTGTCTGCAGTCAAGGTTTTGAAGGAAGTTAAAACATTGGTCTGTAAAGTGGACAGGAAATACCTTTTTTTTAAAAGGAAAAAGAAAAGAAAACAAAAAAGAAAATTCATAGTTCAGAGAAATCACATCATGTTATTTTTGTGGACTATTTCTTAAGTGTTTTAAAGGGTGCTTGGATCAGGATAAGTCTGTGTATGCCTTTCACCTAGATCAATAAAGATTTCAGGTGTGCAAACCGACTGTATAAAGACTATTCCACTGCCTCTAAAGTAAATTGAAAATCTGTTGCTTCTCTCAAATCTGGGTAAGTTTTTCAATGTTCAGCCTGATTAGGACAAGCTATAATTAGCACTGTCCTACAATCAGGAACATAATTCAGTAAAATTATTCTTCCTGTATTTAACATGATACGGTTAGCATCAGCTTCAACTAACATTCAGGAAATGGAACCAGAATCTGTAAGTTCACTATGATTTTAAAAGAGCAGATGAAACTGTGCCACATCCTTTTTCTTTGACAAAGGGAGCAGTTTTAGAAACTCATTAGGCAGAAAAGTTCAGGATTACTTGCAAAACATCCCTTTGGCCTATACATTTCTGGTAAGGGTGGAGTAAGGGGAGAAATCTTAGTCCTCTGAAAACAAATTATTAAACCTTTTCCCAGAAATAACTCATAAACCAACTACAAAATGGTCATGTTCTTAGTCATTAATGAAGAAAGAATGACTGATATGCTTGAGCTTTTAGGAGATTACCTCATCACTATCAGCCCGATGTGCCTCTTGGACCACATTCTGGCTGACATTATTGCAGGGGAGGATTATTCTTATAATACTCTGGTGTTCTTGACCTGTCAATATTTTGAAGCACATGGTCTCTGTTTCAGCACTACAGGAAAGGGAGGATTCAGCTGCTTAAACACAAGCTTCTACTGTCATTTTAACTACCCTACAGTATCTGGGCACAGTCTCTCCTTATGGCTCCAGAAAAGCTTGCTTCTCACATACATAGTTATCCGCCATCCCTACAGGGACCTGCTGTATAATTTAAGGTATCTGAAATAGCACTAGGCTGCTTTTTTTGGGTGCTTGCATTGTTTGCAAAGTTATTAGAAATGTCAGCTTGCACCAGGTGCATTTATTTTACTTCCCTTTTTGTTCCTAACCTCTCATTCCATCCACCTAATTTGACTATGGCAACACTAAAAGCAATCTAGCACTCATGACACAACAAGACCCTATATGAAGTGCTTGCACCACATTTTATATGATGAACACATAGTCCTTTACCCTCCATTATAATCTAGTTCTTCACACCTGAACTCGTAACCTGAAGATCGCTATAGACTGTTCCTTTTGACCATGATCCCACTGATGTCAAAAGTAAACACATGATAGATAAAATCCACTTCTGTAGCATCAAGGACTACAGCATTATCACAGACATCATTAAAAATGTCATTGTGCAACCAAAAATATTTTGCTAATCACAAGCAAAACCAAAGAATATTAGGGGAGAAACAATCTGCAGAGAATGACATGTTGAAGGCACTCTATGTCTTATTTGTTTATTTACTTCTTTGGTCTGGATACAGAAATTTCACTACCATAAATCTGTCAACTACATCATAAGAGAAAGTTTCTTGAAAGATTTACATTAATGAAGGAAAGTAGTACTTCAAGGTAGAAAAGAAGAAAAAAGAATACAGTCATTTGAATCACAAAGATCTGGTAAAATGCTCCAAATAAACACTTCTGTTCAGCTCCCATGCTCCCTAGGAATCAAGAAGAGGGAAAGAAGGCAAGAGAAATTAAGAAGAAAATTTACAGCAGAAAAATGGAAAAGTACCATGAAAAATAGAAAAATTATGGGTAGACACTGGGGAAAGCCTTAAATAGTCTGGATCTTAGGATTTACCAACAAGAGAAGAGACTACTGAAAAACAGAAGAGAACACAGAGATGTAATGACAACAACTATAATAATCTATATAGTGTGACTTGCAATTATTCATTTCATGGATGAACATAGATGTTAAACTAAACAAATCTTAGCTAAAACTCTTAAAACCTTTAGCTTTTTTTTCTTTCTTCAAAATAGCAGCAGCCTAAAACTATGTGGCAATGTAAGTTGGTGTGAAAGAACAAGTCATAATTGTAAGCACGTGATATAAGAAATTATTAAAAAGTTCATATTATGTTGCTTTGTATGTCAGAATCACCTTTCTAAAATCCATGCAGTATAACCTCTGTCAAGGAAAATGCCAATGAACTTGGTTAAGTTAACGTGAAAAGTAACTCTGTTTACATCATGCTTTTCCTGATAGCATGTTGTCCCTTACTGCACAATACACTACTGAGAAGAGCACAACAAATCATTTTTGTCTTCATTTGCAGTGGTCCTCGTGACCATGTTTATCTCTCTAACAGCTGATGACCTTTTGTTGGGTCAGTGAAATGGTGAAGCCAGGTCTTAACACACTGCAGAGCTTGCTGTGAAAACTATATGACCTCCAACCATAGCCAAAACAAGCAATAAATATAAACTCAGCCATGACTGTTCTTTCCAACTTTTAAATTAGGTGCTACACATTTATAAAATTACAAGCAGACATTTTCATAGTGGTAGGTTGCCACTGATTTTCTCTCTCAGAAATCTTGTTGTGACAAGCAGCTTTCTGAAAAAAACAGTATTTTATATCTGGACCTTTGTTTCACTGCTAGGAATTTACATAAATTCTAACTATCGCACTTAAGACTACTACTATTTCAATGGGAATGACTCATCAACATGACAGAGAGTATATGAGACATAGTGCCTCAAAGTCTGGGGGTGGAAAAATCATCTATAGGAACAAAAGAATAGACATAAGCTGGCCCACAGTCCTGCCAATGCCATATTAAATACAATTTTTTTTTATTATTTACAAAGTGCAACATCTGAACAACTCCTATGCCTAACAGTGGTATCATCTGATAATAAGATCCATTGCATTAGTTTTTCTGAAAAGAGGAATTACAGAAGAGTGCACTGAGCTCTGCTTGTACAGCAGCAATGTTTTCATTTTCAAAAGAAAAACAAACAAAACTTATAGGATAAAATCTAGCCATATTGATCCATTGGGAATTTAAACCAGTCACAATTCTTACCCTACTGTCTGATATCACAGTATTACATTCTACTGGATGGTATTTTCTTAGGCACACTGAATAGGCTGATCACAAGACAAAAGCCAGACCACATGCTTGCAGCATCTAATAATTGAAGTTTCCAGAGTTCTGAACCCACATACAGGAAAAAAACCCAAAACAAAAAAACAGTAGTAATAAGCAAGTTGTCATGCTAGCTTCTTCAAGTAAATGGATGTGTTAATGATATACAGTGCATATTGCCATTCACCAGAGAACCTCCAAGTGCTTTACAAATATTAAATAAGTCTTACAAAGGGATCAATTTGCTCACTAGTACTGAAAGAAAGACACCTTTCAGGTGCAAAGCAGCAGCTGGTTAACTAGCACACTGCAACACTACATAACAGTTTAGGGCAGAAGGTAGAGAGAATGCCTTAGTAAATTGAGACTGGAGAGAAATCCATGGAGGCAGAATGTAATTACCTGAACTGGATTCAGGCCAGGGCTCCAGAAGTAACACCCTTTCCTATGTGAAAAGTGCATTGGGATCATTAATGGCTAAAAAGACACTGGCTTCATGACAATCATGCACATTTTTAAAAGGAATTATTTTAAGAAAGAGACATCACCTTTTGCATTATCTATCTGCAACAGCAGTTAGATACTGAAAAGTAGTCCACATAATACCTTCCCAAAGAACTAAATATATACCAATTTTTCATGAATTATCACCACAAGAACAAACAATGAAGAATTGACACAATACTTTACGCTTTAAAAGTTCTTTGCTCTACAACCACTTCAAACGCTTGAAGTTCATAAGCCAAGATCTCTAGACAATGATGATGGTTAAAGGGAAAAAAACTGTGAGCAATGCAAATGTTCTCCAAAGCTTTATCTGTCACCTTCTATTTACTTTCTTTAGAAATACATCTTCATTTTCCTAATTTAGGAAGTGGGGAAAAAGATCTGTAAGATGCATTAGGAAAAATGCCTTGCCTAAACTCTTGGAAGCAGGTAGGATATATCTATTTAAGAAAAATACTATTCTTGTTAAGTACAAAAACTACTAAAATCACTGTTCATATGCCTCATCTGATTTTAATAGAATCTGAAAAAGTATATATCAGCATTGGTCACTTTGAGAATGAGCTTTTCCTACAATCCTAAACACAAGAATACTGACAATGATCTGAAAGCAACACTGTAGATTTTAGCTTATTTCTTAAGCTGTACTATCTAAATACTTACTCTTCCTATCACAATAATCTCCTTCTACCCTTCAAGTAACAGTTTGAGCAAGAATCACATACACGCATTACATGAAACAATGATATTAGACTTGCCTTTTTGCTTAAGTGACTCCATCTTAGTTTCTTAGAGAAGAACTGTCACGTCAGGTTTTATAATTATAACTTGTGATGAAAACAATGCATCTGCGGGGGGAGAAATTCAAAACACCTATACTGCCATCTTTTGCTGTACACAGTTTCCTTTACATTCAGTGAACAAGATGCTCTTGGTAAAGTTGCACAAAAGCAGAGTAACTCTACAGAATATTAAGTCAGTTACTTGGAAGTATACTCATGGATACCTGCTGGTGAGTTGGTCCTGTAAGCTGAAAGACTGTTACATATGACCAAATGCACACTACTTGCTTTTGTCACTGTAAATAAAACTGATAAAAATGTTAATCTTAATAAGGTTACTGCAAGTAAGCTAAAAATAGTTGTTGGGCAGAGGGGTTGCAAAATACTGGGAAATGTACATATTTTATAGAAGCAAGTGCATTGACCCAGTATTAAGCAATTAAATTTATATTTAAAGAGACCTGTGACAGTGTGTATCTATTCATAGCAATATACTTCAGGTAGAATGGATAACGCCACATTTTATCATCTAGATTAAATGATCATAAATATAGACCTTTAAATATGAAATTATGATGTCCTTTGTTACATTGCAATTTCATTTTGTTTATATCATATGCAACATAAAAATATGGAGTCTTAAAATGGATTGTCAAATCACATTCTGGTTTGCATCTCTAAGTTTTAAAGATGAAAGAGTTAGAAGCACGATTCATATACCTATAAACCAAAGAAGGGTACAGTTTTAAATAATTATGTCAAGAAATGACAACTGTACCCTTTGTAGAAGCAGGGATGAATAATTACAAAGCTGGGACATAATTAAGCAATTTTGACTGTCGTATTCTTGAGCTGTCTTTCTGATGTGAAGTGCTGTCATGCCCAGAAACAGACTTCACACTGGACAGGCATCTTCCACTTTGATCTACACTTATGCCAGGGAAATGAGGTCATGGTCTGGTCATTAAACAAGGCTTCCTCATTTGGCTCAATGCCTCTTATCCAGTCAGGCTTACCCAATCTTTGTTAAAATCAAGAATGATACAATGTTCAATATTTTGACAAAAGAAAACATAAACATCAAAGAATAATGAAGTTTAGCTCACTTACATAGTGAGACAGAACACTGCATTGTAATATTAAACTGTTTTCTAATAAATGACTGCATCTTTCCATAAGACAGTCATATCACAAACATGGATTTTAAACAAAGGATGAAATGAAGCAAAGCACAAGTGCAGTGTTCTGTTAAAAAATGAAAAAATAGAGAAAAATGAAAGTCTAAAAATTTATACAAAATAAAATATTTATGACTTAGTGATGACTGGTGATTGCTAGATACTTTTGCATTTGAGTAAACACAAGCTAGTCAGATGGAAATTTCTTCCTTTTATTCTCATTTTGTGTATCTTTTTCTTGGTGGGGTATTTTGCTCTCCCAAGTATTTCTTGTCAAGACTAAAATGAAAACAACTCCCCACATCACAGTCTCTTTAGATCATCAGTTTGCTTTTTATGCTGAATAAGCCGTACCATCTCCTGCTTATCATAAAGGAGGGGAAAAAAAAAAAAGAACCCACCTCACTTAGGATTTTGGTGTTTTTTTCTGAAAAAGCAAGTCTGATAGGCTCACTGTTGTTACTATACCTGGCAGAATCTTTTCCATGTGACATCCACCAACATAAATACTAATCCTTCTCACTCATTCCCAGCAAGCATAGACTGACACAGTAGCTACTACCTTAGAGGTAAGGTAAAAAACATTCTTAGGAAGTTCATGTTCAGCAGCGTTTTATATCGCTAGGTCAACTTAAGGAGTCTTTCTGATGACCAATTCTGGATGTGCTGGAGTCTTCCTCCTAATCTGTATGAAGATGTACTCTTCTATAACTTCTAGTTTCACAGAGCTTGGAATATGCTACCACTAGCTGTCTGCTAAATTTGGTTGAAACTGGCTAAAAATCTCAACAACTATATGTAAGGGGATTGACGAACAGAAAGCACAAGATTCAGGAAACCTGAGGGCTGAAGGATATAAAAAACCCTTATGCATTCAATATATAACACATGATGAATAAATACAACTACTGTGTACATCATCTTTGTCATATATATACAGAGGAATGCTGCTTGTTATGGTCTTAGAATATAGCTATAAATAGACACATACATACATATCTGCATTTGAAAACATATATGCAGAGGATTCTAAATGTTCTCAGACCTAAAAACAGTTTGCATGCATGCGTACAAGTAGGAACATCCTAGAAAACAAGCAAAAATTCAAGGCACCTTTAAGAGGTTTATGATATCTGTTGCATATCCAATTTAATATTTATTTTAAATTAGCCACTTTTGTAATATATATATAATATTGTATGATGAGGGTAATTTTGTAGCACCTTAAGAAGCATTAATTCATGCTATGGAAAGCATTTACAATGATTTTACCATCAGCAATTTGTACCAAACCATTTATAAAGAAGAAAAAACACCCTTTAGTATGGCAATAACAACAGTAAATTTGAGCCTTCTGCAAATTTGCTGAAATAAATGTATGCTTTATCATAAGACTTAGTGGGTAAATAATTCAAAACTATACAAAAGGTTCAATTACAGATATAAAAGATAAAGATGTTATCCCTACATTTGTAAAGTAATTTACCCTTAGCTATTGACATAAAAAGGTTTCATCCAGAAAATGAACTTTAAATCTAAGAAACAGGCAATTTTTTTTCTTCTCTTACACTATTAAGTTGGTTAAAATTCAAAGCGTAGACTCTTAAATGAAAAATCTAATTGCTAATAAAATTTTTAAAAACACTTCATCAGATCCAAAATCTGATTAGATAAGATGAATTATAAAAGAAGACAACATACGTATGCTACATCTAACACATTTCAGCTGTTGCATTTGGCCAGATTCAGCAAAGATGGTATGCTGCAAGATAACTTAGAAATAAATTATTTTATTACATATATGAAGCTGAAATAACTGAAGGCAGTGGTAAACAACATATCAAAGCTATGCTTGTATCAGAACTGTTAACATTTTAGTAGTTATAAATTAATCAGTCTGAATTAAGTTGTTATGCACTGCGATTGTACTTGTGATAATGCATTTATCTAGCAACACTGTTATGCTACCAAACAGTGCATTTCCATAACTGCTACATTATTATTCAGCATTATTGGAAATCTGCAATAAATTATTGATAGTATATTTTAGAGAACAAAACAGCAGACAGAAAGCAAGTAGACTGAAAGCTTGAGTGGAGTTTTAAGAGAGATCTGCAGTATTAAAACACTGTGAAGCTCAGATTGCTGCTATTGTGCATTGATCAACAACAGAAAAAGAAAGTAAAGTGGAGAATTCCTATTGGCATCCTGTTTGCATCAGCAATATGCAGTATGACCAGAGTTGATACAAGTGCTCTTGATATCAAAAGCTCAGATTACTGAAACTGTCTTTGTGATGTTGTCAATGCTTATTAGCAGGACACCACATTAAGTAACATCATACAGAATTAAAATCAGCTGGTCCACTAAAAGACAATAAACACCATAGGTGTGAGCTTTGAAATAGACATTGGCATTTAACATAGAAGGCAGGGGAGGACTTGTCAGAAAAATTGCCTTCTTTCACTAAAACATTTCACAGAGTTGTTAAAAATCTTTAGACAGGGTACAGATAACATTTTAAGCTCAGTGATACATATTTGTTACTTTGTTATATGAAACAGAGGTTTGAAACCAGAAATCTGATAACATAACCACAGTCCGTTAACCAGATCTAACAGTAAAGTTTGACATTAAACCACAGAATAATTACTAAGACTTTTGTCCCTCATCTGATCATTTACCAGTCCTTTCATTTGAAAGGTTTTGTCTGTTACTTTAATGAAAGATGCAGCCAAGCTTTTGGAGTTATTTTAAAATAGTGTTAATGAATCACATTGTTGTTGCTTTTTGCATTGACTCTCCTACCTTAGCATCCTTGGGCTTAACCACTTTCATGAAGGCACCTCTTACCAAGGCTTCCTCTCTCTCCCTCCTGGTTACTTTCCGAGTATCAAGAAATTTCAGGTTTGTCAATTTGTGCAGGACAAAATATCTGACAGATAGATAATGCACACAGTTAAAATCCAGTAATAAATAGATATACTCAAAGGCTAAATTATTAAAAAATAACAGCAATAAGCAGCAACTGCGTTTGTTTCCCATCTCTGCAGTAAATCAAGGAGGACTGCCATTTGCCTTCCACCATACATCCTGAAAACCCATCCTTTGTCTTGAAAGTGTTCAGTGATCAAAATTCTTAACACTAAAAAAAAAAAAAAAAAAAAAAGAATGTGTCAAGAGAAAGCATGGAGAGTTATTCCTGGTCTCTGCCTTCCAGGATTACATTTTGAACCAGACACCATTTGGAATGAGGATTCCAATTTGGTCCCACCAGAGAGACATGGTGCCCTTATGGCATATGGATCTCAGCTCAGGATTAAATGGAGAAGCACACAGGGAGAGACCAATAGTATGAAAAATATTTTAAGAATTTAAAGTTCATTTTAGGATCCATCAGTATTATATTCTATTTATCCTTTTTACTCAAAGTACAAGAGCTTTTTAGCCTCAAAACAATACCATTGGCTCCTTTCTTGCAGAAGGAGAGAACATAGTAGATCAGAAACAAAGTAAGGCAAACAACCATGGCAAATCAAAATATCTAACCACCTCAAGGACATATTATTTACATGTAGTCATGTGAAGCAGACATTGAAAAGTGAGAAAAGTGCCAGACTTTTCCTGGCAGGGGGTAGAAAGGTGACTGATAATGTTCCCTGTGACTTGCTGCTTTGCATAAAACTCCAGTCTGTCAGAGAGACTCCTAATCTTACCAATCCCTTCTGGCACTGGGAGAAAAAAATCAAAGTAGCAGAAAACTGCATAACATAGCATTTTGGAAAAGAATGCCAGACCAAAAAAAAAGGTGTTTTAAAGGGTGAAAGTTACCTTATAATACTGTTCTCAAGACCAGATAAACATGAAAAAGACTGTAAGACTCCCCTTCCGCAATCACACAAAATTTAATGCTGCAAAGAAATCTTTCTGTCAAGTATGTCTTTCCTCTGAGGCAATAACTTTGTAAATTCTTAACAAGTATACTGAAAATGCTCAGACCATTTAAATTTGAATCCTCAATCTATGACTTTCAATGATAGTAGGAGAAGAAATAGAGTCACTTTACAAAACAGAACATGTCCTAAGACCATTTATTAAGCAGGTACAGATCTAAGAGACTGACACATTCTCAGACTCCTCCCAGCTTTCCCAGCTGCCCTTCCCATCCTCCCTGGCGTTTTGCTGGCCCTTATCTTTCAGTGGAGGAGAAGCTATCCATCTTGTGTTACTGGCAGAAAAGCTCTGATGACAACAGATTCTTTCAAATGAAGACATGTACAGAAGGAAACAATATGTCAAGAGTGAAGAAGAGTGAAGCTGAAAATGAGTAAAGACACCCACTAAGTGTAGGGTGAGAAAAGATGAATATTCAGGTGAAGAAAACATCGGTATTAGAAAATCAGCAAATGTTTAATGATGGAATGAAATATGCCATTGAAAAGCAGGCTGCAAGAAAAATGACAACAGACTAAGACAGCACTGTCATCTATGCTGACTTTGGATCACAGCCCTAATGTCAGTCTCTCAATCATTTCAAAAGAGCTTAAAATTATAATAGCATTCCTTGATACAAATGTATTTCTGTATTTTTAAGTTATCCTGACTGCACTTCAAAAAACAGAATTAGCACCAGTACTTGCCAATTCCAAAAAAAAACCAAAAAACTCTACCCTTGTAAAATAAACAGCAAACTACACCACAAATCACAGGTTGATTTATTCCTCTTTTCAAACTTGCACTCCTTAGGGGGAGCAAATATTAAAAATCACCATAAAGGTTATCCCACCAGTAGAACAAAGGTGTATCAGTGATCAACTCTTTTAAAAAGTGATTAAAAATAGAATCCCATTTATTCATATCCTTTTTACTAAATGTGGGATAAAGAGAAGCTATATTATATGAAAAAAACACAATACTTTTTTTTATTAAATGGCTGAAGAAATCTATCAGTATTCCTGGCTATATCTGAGCAAGAAATATGAAGATGCAGCTTCAATCTAAATGTAACACAAGTTTGCCATAAAAAAATACAGGAAAGGATTACCAAAGCCCTGGAATGAACACTTTACAATAACAATTCAACCCTTGTAAATTTAATCCAGGGTTATTTGTTGCACAAAATCTCTTTACTGTGATGTATGACTTAGTTACTAAGGTTATCACAGCAGCATCCTAAAGTTGCATAGTACATAAAACATTTCAGTTAACAATGCAGGGAGGTTAACTCCCACAGATAACCTACTATCAGAGGGTTAGACCAGATGACATGCCTCTGTCAGCTTTCAGGAGCTATTGATGGTTCAATCAGTTTGTTTTGAAGGTAAAGTACAACAAAAGGGCACTAAACTTATTCAAACTGTCAACAGGGACTATCTGGAATGTTGCTTGCAGGTAAGTAATTTTGGGTGTTTTAAGACTATTATCAAACACCAATGGTTGCAGAAAAAGACAGCTACTAATAACACAGAATGCAGCCATCATAAAATACTTTATGGCAGGTACTAGGACCAATAAATTGCATGACAAATTGCACCTGTTTTAGACTCGTAAAATCACTAGTTAAGAGAATGCTGTTTAATAAAGGAAGATCCATCTAAATTTTACATTCTAAGTTTAGAAAGGTTTATTTTAGGTTAGAAGGGTTGGGTTTTTTATAATCATTTTGAAACTTAGCACTGCTCCATGTGCTATGAGACTGCTGTTACTGGGTTTTAACATCTTTGCAGTGGTGTGAAAAAAGGTTATTATCTTCAGTGATGAGCATAAAGGTAAGCCCGAGAGAGAGAGAGAGAGAGAGAGAGAGAGAAAACACAAAACAAAACAAAAAACAACAAAACAGAGCCAAAAGGAAGGTGCTTAGAGATCCATTTATCACTGACTGCAAACTGATCTTCTAATTTGTGATGGATTAAGGAAATGAACTACGTAAGTAAAGTTGAATCTTCTTTTGTCTTTAATCATCTCCCCCATTGACTCCCAGTGCCACGAGTCCTGTGAAAATAAGCTAATAACACATATCTATCACACATAAACAGGAACACTCAGAGGTGGAAAAAGACCAGAGAATATCACATTTTATGTTATTTCAGTCTTAGTTAAATGAAAATTACAATAAAGATTAACAATTCATTTACTGACTTTGTAAGTGTTGCATGTGATTAGTATTATTTTAACAATTTTTACATAGACACAGTTTTACACCTGTCAAGATATTGGAAAAGAGGGACAGGCTTGAACGGGCACTTGCAAAGGAAAGCAGCGAGGTTGGGATTCAGCTGCTATTGACATTGGCAAAAGCTCAGTGCGGCAAAGCCTTCCTTTGAAGAAACATGTTGGAGTTCAGAAAGGGACAGAACAAAGACAGCTTTGAAATCAGCTATTGCTATTTATTAAACAATACATGATCGTAGTTTTTATATACCAAAATACTGGCTCTGATACTGACTCACTCTACAGCCTTTAATGAATCACAGACTTATCATCTTAACTCTGACTTACAAACAGGGAAACTAAGACCTATTGGTTACCTTGCAGGTACATTCTGTGTAAGTTTCTAGTTCTCTATTGTGTAGCAGTCATTACTTAAGTCATAGTCCTCGGGTTATTTCCTTACCCCCCAAAAATCAGTGATTGTCCATGTAGACTTAGAAAAAGTTTCACAGGTAAAGCAAAAGGGTTCAAAGAGAACACGTAAGCATTTTTTAAAGAATCACATGGAAGAAAGGAACAAATCTATTTAAAAAATGTGCAATAAATTTGTCAGTCCTAATGCAAAACATATAGGTTTAAATAACTTTTATGTCAACCCCTTATTTTTGTTAAATAGATACTGTGCACTTTCATTCTGATCTATTTTTTTAGTATACATTTAGGATCAGGCATAAAAAAATCCTTCAGTTTTAATGAGTTTTGGTACGCCACCTTTTCCTATTACTAAACAGTTCTAGGAATTTTTGTTCTAGAGCTGTGAACACCATAACAACAAAATTACATAATATCATAGCATCTAAGGGCCTCAATTCATTTATTACCTCCCTTGGAAAAGCAGACAAGTTGTAGAACATGGTTGGCCTTCTGATACTGAAAGATAATGGCATCACCCGTGAGCCACACTATAAGAAAATCTTAAAAGTGGCAATAAATAATTTGGGAAAAGAATGTTTTGGGCTTGTTTTGTTGTTTTTTTTTCCTCCTTCTGCTACAAAAAAATATAGTAAATTTGTATATGCTAAAGTTTCAGAGAAAATAAACTCTTCCACTAAACCTTTAGTGAAAGGCTATGATAAGAACTAGATTCTGTATATCCTTTATTTTGTACTTTTATTAACAAAAACTGGAATATAAAACTGTATTATATCCATCAATATTTAAGTTTAATCACAAAATTAATTTTGGATAGAGAAACTGGGAAATATTTGCCCAGAAGAATGCAGAAATACCTAGCTTTACCCATATCATAACTGCAACACTCTCCTTGTTTCAGAAAGTGTTTACTTCTATTTTCCTATTTTCTGTGCTATTGTATTTCCCTTCTTTGACAATCACAGAACATAAAAATAACATATCTATTTCAAACTTTGAAGGGCCGATTATGCTCTCAGTTACATTATTGTAAACTAGAAATACTAAATAACCTGAAGTTGGCAAAGTTACATCAGCATTCCAATGGGGAGAGATGAAAACATAAAAAAAAACCAAACAGAAGAATTGAGCAAACATGAATATGACACTGAACTAGATTATCACCAGTAATTGTTTCTTCTGCATCACCAAGAAGTTTAACCCTGTACCCTTAACCCTTAATCCACCAAACTGCATGTAGCTGGCTGCAGAATTTGCATCTGCAACAAAACTTCCTCAATACAGAGATAAGGAAGCCAGGTGATAAACCAACAGCTTCCAGAATAGGTGGCACCATGTTGACATGAGGTACATTAGAGGATCACATAGCCTCTGTGCAGCCATGGCACTGCCTGGTGGTGACCCTGTAATTCTGAGGGGCTTTCAAGTCACTCAGAAACCCAGACCACCTCCTTATACTTCAACATCCTCTGATCTACTTCAATGTAGCAAACAGCTTTAGGAATTGGAAAAATATCTCTCTATATATGTAATGATAGTTATGTTTTGACTTACTGTGTTAGTATGGGCAAATGTGTGTATTATGGACTTCAATTTATTTGGCTGAACAAAAACATTATAATAGCCCTAGTTTATATATCTTTACAGTTGCTAATCTCTGGTGGAAGTTGTGTGGCCAACTATCTGTCAAACACAGTTTTCTTTCTTCCAGATACTGCACAAATGACAAGGCCTCACACCAACAGTGAAATAGCATAGATTATTACATCATACAGGCATAACAGAATACCCTAATCATCTCATGAAGTACAAAAAGAACATATACAGAAGTAGCACAGACTTCTATCCCTCCTGCTAAGAGAGAGACAGTACATTCACCAATATTAGCATTACTGAGTGAGGACTTCTAGTCTCTTACTGCTTCTTGAATATGTATTTATATTACCATCCAAACTCAGTAACAAGACTACTTAAGGTAGATGAGTAGGTTCTGTCTCAGTTAAAAAAAATAAATAACCACCCCCCACTAAACACTAAACCAAAACAAAACTACAATAAAACAAAACAAAACTGCAAGGAAACTGAAAATGCTACAAGAGGACCCAGCATTTCACAAAATCAAACCTGTGGGATGGGAATAGTTGATTTAGCTTGAAAAGTTAATCCATGCAAAATGCATGTGTTTTCTTTCTTGCTGTTATATCTTAAGAGGACTTCATAAGGTTACCACCATTTGCTCTCCCTGCCAAAGATAGCATATCTAGTATATGTACTTTTAAGCTAATTTAAAATAAACTCTGCCATTTGTTTCCACTTGCTCTTGTTTCCATGTCAACAGCACTTAATGAATGCATCATTCCAGGAAATGTCAATAAGGAGCAAAGAAGAATGAACCAGCACTGAAAACTTCACACATGGCATACATCCTACACAATCGTATCGCTTTAATGAAAATAGGTGAGGTCACCTGCAGCATTAGCAAGTGCTTTGTAATACATTCTGACCCAGATGATTTTTCACAGTTCAGTAACACCACGTTTGAACTTTTCACTGCAAACAATACACCCACAGGACTGACCAAGTGCGGGTACAAGAGAAGCAACCAGCTTCCACTGTGTTGACTCCTGTTACTTTGATCTCCAGGTCATGACCTTTGCTTTCATGCTATCTTCAAAGTAGAGATTGTAGAAAAGGTTATTTTAGAACACGCGCTGTTTTGCAAGCTATTTTTCTGTGAGTCTTTCTTCCTGTTTGAGTCAAAAGCTTTTAAATCCTTCCTATCATAATTATATTTTACATATTCTGCTTTCCCTTGCCTCACCCCCAAGATATCCCTTTACAAAATATCACCTCCTAAACACAGAAAGCTTAAAAATATAAGATAAAACAAAAAAAGAACTCATAGCACAATATTTTATTTTTTTTTACAGAAAGAAACTAAAGCCATCTTACAATAATGGAAAAAAGCATGAGTTTTTAAAATGAACCAAGCAAGTTTGTTTATAAAAATACCACAGAAGGGAACTTTCTATTTTCATTTCACGAACAAGCAAAAATTCCAATAAGATACATAGAAATATTTTTATCAATTTGTTCTTCTACACATTTGAAAGGTAAGGAGGAGTAGCAGGGATGGAAATAATAGTTTTCTTTTTTTTCTTTTTCTAAAAAAATATCCCACTCAAACATTACCATGTTTCTTGGAAAAAAGTAACCATTTTGAGAAAAAGCCACAACAAAGTTTTTGTATAAAACTCACTCTTAATGAAAAACTAAGGAAACATTTTTGTATTGAAATGGATAGAAATGGTATACCAATGACTCATCTGAGGAACCTGATTGTAACTTCTTGAAAAAAGCAGTGTTTTATACATTTTCCAAGTATTTATGATAAAAACTAATTAGTTTTAGAAGATGCAATATTACTTTTTATCTCTGTTACCTCTATCACAGTAAACCATTGGAGCTTGAGTTTTTATAAAATTTAGTTTCCACATTTTTTTAAGGTTGATATTCTGGGGGGGTTTACAGATCTTTTCAGTTTGTTGGAATGAGAAGATTAAGCAAAGCTTTGATTTCTAGCGCCTTTCTCTTTCTGGTTCAGGAATTAAATAGCCTGAACTCTAATTGAACTCAGTAGGAATGAAATTAAAGCTCAATGAAAAATGAAGCTGTGGTTCCAATGGCCACTGCAAAAATTTACAAAAAAAAGAAATTCCTATTCAGAACAAAACACAACCAGTTAAAGTTTATAGCAAAGCAAAATGTTTACATAATTCAGGTTCACTGAAATGCAATCTTTTCATGCTTTCTGTGTGACAAATTTTCTCCAAAAAAAAAAATCATCTTATTAAAAAAGTTACTTCAAGCCATAAAAAATGCTGAAACTGGCTATTTCAACTGTTTACTTTTGAGATTTGAAGCAATACATTTGATAAAATACAAGTACTTTGTCACTTAGAAGAGCTTGCTGTTGTTAAAACTGTGAGATAAATCTGTACGTTTGGGGGAAGGAAAAAAAAGTTGTGTTCAAGATGCTTCAGAACATATAGTCAAATCTAGAGTAAAATTAGCAGAGTATTTTTAATCAGTTCCACCATGTAGGTGAATATATTCCCTTAAAGATAGATAGATCGATCAATGGATGGATGGATGAATACTTTTTGGTTTTGAGTCTAATTTTTTCTTGCAAACACATTTCTTAAAATGTAACAAATAATTATGGAAAAGGATCAGGAAACTTTCATTACAGCACCAGAACCATAAATCATTCAACTAATTAGAAGTCCATTCTTTGTACTTTAAAAAGCTTTAATTAACCTTGTTTACACAGAAAAAAATACTTGAGGTTTTTGAAAAATTGAGGGGAAAGAAAATGGAAGCAATATTGCAATTTCCAGCAGATGCAAAATACAATCACTTCCCACTTTGACATGGTGGTTTGCCACGATGTGACCTAAAAGTACCTTGACCTCCCTGAAATCAACATTTTGCATTGAAATGAAACAACAGACTTGCTTGTTTTGATGTATGGCTGTGTGACATATTATAAATATTACATCACATAACCACAGAGGATGTCAATCAATAAAGAATTTTTTCAGACAGCACTAAATGCACCATAGGTTCTTGACTCTGAATGGCTCCTTTAACATACTACTTTGGCTTAAATGATTAATAGGAGACATATTGTCAGAAAACATACTTAAAGTGAAAAACAGTAAACTGTAGAAATATCATTCATTTTTTAAGCAACTCTCTAGTGCAAATGCCACATAAATTTACATAGAGACAGCACTATTAGACTCTCATAAGCTGGATAGTAGGCATACCTTCCACTTAAGTGTGAAAGAAATGGGAAAATATTTTATTAAATCTAAGTTGCTCTACCCGGTAAATATAAAAGTGCTACAGCTAATCTGAATTCAGAAGTTGAACTGGTAGAAGGTGAAAGTCTTTACACTAATGACAAACTTGAAATCCTTCTCAAAAATTTGGAACAAATAAAAAAGTACATGCATATCTGGGACAACTCTGCTGCGGTTTCAACCAAGAGCATTTATGAGCAATAACAGATGTGTCAAATTCATGCCACTTCCCAATAAAGCTGCTTTTAGACTTCATCACTTTGTATTGTTTTATACTAACTTCTACAACAGAGTTTGGATTACATGAAGATAAAATCAGAGTTTTATTATATAACTCTGAATACTGTGGGTGACATCCTAATAAAAAGTAAGCTCAGGCTTTGCAAGGTCAGCAGCTGACCAGTGCAGCTTGGTTCTGACTTGCTTCAGACAGCCATTTTAAGCCAATGTAAAAAATGCCAGCACACAAAGGCTGAAATCTTGTATCACATGTGACTAAGGAAAGAGAAATCCAATGTTGGGGTATTTATAATAATCAATGTCTCACTTGCCTAAAGGCTATAGCTTTGAAAATTATGTCACTTCAGCAGATATTCTGCAGAGTTTTAGATATATACTCATCAGTCACGAGTATTTTTATTTTTTTAAAAATAACCCTTGTCACTTTTAGCAACATTTCAGTTGGGCATACAGTATTTTATCAGACTTCCACAATAATTTCCAGATGACCTTTCATTACAATTAAAATTACTCATTAAAATTACATTAGAGAAATAGTTTAGGGTCTTTTTATTCGAATCTTAACACTAACTGCTCTGAGTAAAGCAACATAATATAGGAGGAGTCCTTGTTTCTGTGTTCTTTAATAGTGCCTTAATAACGATAGTAGAAGAAACTCATCACCATAATCGAATGTTAGCAGAAGACAATGCAACTGGCTATATGAGTGTAGTGAATTTTTTTTAATTGACTGTCACCCTTAGTGTATGTAAATACTGCCTTACCTTGATATTAAAGGAGGAAAGGCCATAAGTAGGTACATATGAGCCCCCATATTCAGGAAATCCTGAGCACACCTGCCCAACTCAAGTATGTGCTATTCAGTGCTGAAATATTTATTGAAATAGGGTTCCTGAGAGTGATCTTGCTGAAATGGGGTTACTCAAATTTCCAAATGTTTCATAGCCAAATACGTCACAATGCTTTCAGAACAGAGTTGAAGTTTGTTTGAGATCCTGAATTGGTTTTGGTTCAATATTTTTCTGGTAATAAAACAAAACTGACATACCTTATCATGCATACAAGTGAAAACACTCACCTGTACCTCTGGTAGTCATCTTCATCCTTTTCTTTGCAGACCAGTTCATTTGGGCAGGCCATGTTTCCAAGCAAACTCAGATACTGTAGTGAGGGCACAACTTCAGCCAAATGATCCAAAAGGCTTTCTAATTCTGTTATGTGTCAAAGGATGTGGATTAAGGATTCAATTACATTAATGAAAGAAGCATTTAGAGTTACATCACTGCTGATTTAAACATACATTTCAACAACTGACAATCAAATTTAGTATGGCATTCGGGAAAATGTCACATTAATTGTTCCGAGCACAAACACGGATAAACTTCAGTCAGTTTTTTGGCATGGAATGAAAGAATTTTGCTGTTTTGCCATTCTTTTTGCCTCCTTTCTTTCCTAGGTGGTTCACTACAAAACATTAAAACTTTGACAAAATGATGGATGCTGTGTGGTAAAATGGCTAGCAATTGCTGGAGCCATGAAACTTTTCCAGCATGGAAACAAACAGTTAGTTTCACAGCACATTCATCACTAATATATTCAGTCCACTGGAAAATGAGTTTAAGAAAAAAAAAAGTCAAACCACAACAACCCACTTCCACTCCCAGCTTTGAGTGCCACAGCAACACATTAACTACCACTCAATTAGTATATGTGAATTAATGCTTCACTAAGAGCAAATTAACGTCTTCAATGTTACAATTATTTTATATAAAAAGCTTTAAATTATTGTAAAATTTTTCATTAAAATAGCCTTATATTTTTTTGCTCATGAGGCTTTTTAACTCAACTATATTCCTCAGAACATAAATAATGATGATACGGTTTTGATACTGTAAACTATATAAAAACAAACAAGTAAATAAGGGTTAAACTATCTTTTAACTACTGCCATATTGGAAATCACAACTTAAGTTTAAGCATAACGACAATATTCAACCATTTTCATGCTGTTGATTGATCAAATACAGCAAATTATTTTGTTATAGTGTGACAGTCTCTAAGACTCGAACTATTTCTTATTTACTTCAATTCACATGCAAAGAAAAAGTCGCAATTCTCAAAAGAGATGCCATGCATATGCATGTAAAAATTTTTCAACGTTTAAAAATTGACTGATGTAGACAATAGTAATAATTATTCAAAACTATTAAAAGGCATTTCATTGCTCTATTTCTATCCACTCTTACTGTTAGAGACCACAACGATTGTTTTAAATCCTCAGTTCAGTTATGTTGCTATTATTTATACTTGATTTATGTGTTTCTGTTATCAGTGTTATTTTTAGCTGATGGAATTTACTTTATTTCTTCACCTCAATATCTTAAGGGCAACAGAAGCAACACAGAATGGAAAAAGCAGCTTCACTGTTAAAAATGTGGTCTTCCTTCTGTAAGCCTATTTTTTCTTTTATTTCCAAACATATATAAACATCATGCTACAATTACTAATTTTAATATATTAAAATCCATGTATCTACACTCACAGTTAATGTTCTGTCCCATAAGGCCTGAGGAATCATACTCAAATATTTATCATCAGTGAGAAAAATGAGGGGTTTATATTAGTTCTATGAATTAATTTAAAAGCTAACAATGCTAACTTTTGATTTGGCAAAGTCACAGTATGGAATGCTATATGCCAGTAAGTAATCAACTAGAACCTAAGAAAAATCATCTTTTTGTAACACGGTATGATATAAATCTTCTTTGTTAGTCAGGATGAATTCCCAATCAAAATTTGGTGCTAATCCTCGTCTTCTCAGATCTGGACCTCAAGTTCATACATAAACTCTTTCATGACTCTTTCAGGAAGTATGTGACTGTGATGGGAAGGTCACAAACTGTTTTTCCACACATGTTCAAATGAACAGCTTTCTAAAAATTTCCTAAGACTGTTAGAAAAGTGCTTAAATCTGGCACCCTCCCTCAGCCAGGAGAAACACTTAATTTCTTGCAGGATTCCTTAAGTTGCAAAAAGGTTCCCTGAGAGAAATAGTTTATTGATACAAAAGACAGTTCTTTCCATAACAGCAACCACATACAAGGGGTTAGCTATTACAAGGCTTAGATTGTATCTGGCTATTTCCTATGGAAAGGAAAGTGGGGTGGGGAATAAAAAAACCAAACACCACAAAAAACCTTCCTTTTTGCTCTTCTATGGATTAAACGTAGAACTTTTGCCTGTCAATTCAGTAGAACTTTTCCTGGAGTAGAAGCTTTTCTCCCCAACAATTTGCTGAACAAGGAGTATGACATGTATTCTATATCTCCCTTCTGACCATGTGCACTTAGAAGCACATATCAATATTTAGATATGTAATGATGAAGAGCAGCTTAGATTTGCAAAAAGTGTAAATGTATACATCAAAACCCTATGGAAAGCAAAAGGGAGACACACTAAATTCACTAAGAGTTTTGAGTAAATAACAGTAGTTGATAATCTGCATCTCAAGAACCTAGATCTCCCCAAACTTGGAAATTAGTATCTAGATTCTAATATCTCACATCTAAAATCTAAGTGTTGATTTTTAGATGCACCCCCCTCTATAAATTACCTCGGGCGAGCACAACCAGCAATCACATACAGACCTGTTACCATGCAGTTTTGTGTGAGACTCCCCAGATCTTCTTTGTTATCATTTACTCATTTTAGCATTCTAGCATTATATCCATTTCAGCTGCAGCAGAAACATGTGCACAGGACAAACCTCAAGGATTGGATATAATCACCTCAAAAGTAGGTGGTCACTAATTCACAGAAAAGTTGAAGCTTTGCAGGCTTGGACAGCCCAAACAGGACATCAGCAGCACTTGAGAACAAACCATCCTGTGGCTTAGCATAGTCAACTTTTTTGTGCCAGAACAACTAAAATAATTAAAATTTCTGTTCTTTAGGACTTTAACTAATCCTTCTCATCCCTCTTAAAAACAAAACAAAACAGAAGGTACAGATTATTTTTCTAAGAAGCCCCATCCAACTGCCACAGTTATTCTTTACAAAGCATGTAGGAAAAAAATAAATTATAACCTGTTAAAATTCTCATGATTAAGTGTTTCTCAGAGATTAGTCATAAGTCATGGTGCCTTTCTAGAGTCCTGTTTAGTTAATTAGCATTCATATACTTCTTTTAATCACAATACTGGAACCACACAATGCCACAAAAATTGTAGTGTCTTTCCAAAACAATGCCAAGAAAATACAGAGGGAGAAAATCAAAAGCACATCTGAAATGTTATTGCCAGCTTCCTTTTTATTGTTTATTGTTGCAACCTAAGGAGTGTCATATTGGTGCACTCAGAGCCAAATAGCTGCAAAATCCTGCCATTTCTAAGACCTATTTCAGCTCCATTCTCTCCAAAAAGGAAAGTCACAATTAACTCCATGGACAGCATTAGTGAAAATTTATCTATTTATTTAAAGCTCTGCGACAACAGCCCTGAACTGATCTTTCTGAAGTCAGTGTCACTGGTCACCAGGTGAATATGTAACAGTGATGCAAATACTTAGACTTCAGTCTATTGTTTGAAATTTGTTTTAAAAAAAAACAAAACCAAAACAAGAAAAAGCCCAAAGCAAATGATGCATCTTCCTTCTCCAGTTTACAATTAACTGTCTATGCAAGCTCATAACATTATTGTTTGTTTCTTGTGTAGAAAATTATGTAGTGTGTATTAAAATTCTAGTGCTAGTCAGGAACATGTTTCCTTACAAACTCTTCAAAGATTAGTTCCACAGTATTCAAGACTACTACCAAGGAAGGATTGGTGTGATTAAAAGCTAAATTATCCCCAGGGAATATTACATTTGAACAAGGTCAAAGTTGTAAACTCTTTGAGTTAACAAGGACAGCCATTTTGATGCTAAGCTGTGTCTTGTGATAGCCAGCAAAGTAAAAAGATCATTCTGTTATGCTTCTGAGCAGCTATGTGAATCCACACAGAAACTACTGGATGATGTCTCATGTGTTCCACTATTCCAGACCTCCGTATTCTCAACAGTCTCTTTAGCTGTGTGCTTTCACTAGTCCCTCCAGTATATTTCCAGGGCACAGACACTGTATGTTTTTTATAGGGGGTAATATAAGGGTCTAGCTGCATTAAGTACTGCAGACTGATGCTGGTCATCCCAAACTCCATACTGTTTCCTTTTTTACCAGTATTCTTGATATATCCGTGTTCACGGTTGTTCTTTAGGGACAACTGCTGGTCAAAACTATGCAAAACCAGAAACTTTGCTAACATTTTCAAAATTAAGTTATTCTATTTCACTGTATACAAATGCTATGCTAACATATAAATGTCCAAACAAACTTATGGGTACTTCCTATCTCAGCACTCAATTATTTTTTTGTATATACTTTGAAGTATGCAAGAGAATCTGGAATTTCTTTCTGTAAACATTTCCTCTGACAGCAGTTCTTTTTACTAGTCACACACTCAAATACATAGACATTATAAGAAAAGTAACCACTCTTGTTCTCTCTCTCAGTGCTTTCCAAATTGCTACACCATTTTTTTTCAAAAAGTTTGTATTTAGTCTTTTCAAATTTTTAGCCATCCGACCTCTCCAGAAGAGTTGCAGGAGAGTTTTTCATGTAAATGACCTTCTGTGATTACAGCTTTTGAAAGTTCTTGGAAGCAAAAAAACCAAAGTAAAGAGCAATCAGTTTTACATTAAAAACATTTTTTAAATATGTACACAAATAGTATCAGAAATATCACACAGAATTCCAGACTGCCATGTAGAAAGACCCAAAACTGTCATTCAGAAATCTTCTGTCAACTAACCAACTGTCATGCAGGTGCTGCAATCAACCCAATATTAAAACAGCTGGACAGGACTTCTACCAGAGTCATAAATGAGCAAGGTACCTATATTTATTCCCATTTGAAATATATGCTTCAATTAAATACATCACAGACATGAAGTAGCAATCACAAGTGATTCTACAGGCAAACAGCCTTGAAGCAGAAGTTAACAATTCTTCTCTGAATGCAGTGTGAAAAGATCTTTGCCACCTAAACACTTTACCATTAGAATGTGCTAGGTCTTCAAGGTTGGATAACCACAGAAATAGCTTGCAATATGCAAATATACATCTTCCCCTTCTCTATGTGCAATAGGATGTCATGCACAGTCATTTGTATGCCACTTTCTGGCTTCAACCCTATCTGGTAGGGAGACAGGGTTCTGCTCACTGACTTTAAAACCATTTCACTTAAGAAAGAAAAGGGGCAGCACAGGTGGTAATTAACCAATTCCATACATCTCATGGACAGCTTCCTGCATTCTAAATACTTTCTGTGTATAGCTGGAGTTGCCAGTGCTTTTAAGGGTATTTGAGAAAGCCCATGGTTCCAAGGCTGCAGATTTCAGGACCAGGTTTCAATGTTACTTGGTAGACAAACATGAGAAAAAGGAGAAATGTTTCTATTCCTGCAATCAAATTATATTTCTTGTTCTCTAGAGAGGTATATCCTGAAACCATATGTCCTCTCTTTCAAAGTTTGCTTTTTGTTTGGATTTTTTTTAACATCATTCTGCTCACATGTTGCTCAAGGTTCCCAAGGCAACACAAAGACAATCAAGAATAAAGCAGCAAATTGCCATTTTTTTTTAAAGTTCTGAGATCTGGAGTTGGACTGGTCCAAGCACTGCTGTAGAACAGGATAAGGAATCCCCTGGACTGAAGACTATCTTCCTATTTCATAGACATTTGGCATTAGGCATTCACACTACTTAATTTTTAATTCAACTATGCTTTATTCTAGAAGAAAGTTTTTTGGCTTATCAGGTACTGCAGTTCTCTAACAAGCCACACTCAGATTTAACCAAATCTGCATTTGTGGCATAGAGAGCTCAGGAGCATATGCAGGAAGACTGCTGTACCATTTCAACTTAGATCTTTGTGTAGCGGAAATAGGTATCTGTGCATAATAGGAGACAATTTATGTCTTTAACGTATTCACTCAATCTAAACATCAAGTTCTCAGCACTTAACATAATGAGATTCTGGTCAGACTGGGACTTCTAGGTCTTCAAGCACTTTAGGACAACATTTTTTAACAGATTACACATTACAGAAAAATTTAGGTATAACACTTTGAAACTGTTTTTAAAATAGTAATTTTAACTTTGCTTCTTCCACTTCTAGTAGAAAAATTGGTAGTTGCCTAACTGTAACTGAAATACGCAACCACTAGTTGAAGAAAATATATTAGATGATTATTCTAAGTATTTACCTGATTTAGAGTTAAGCTTTCACATTTGTATCCAGACATTATGTTAGAAGGGGCCAACTGGTATTTACACATACAACACCACACAATAAATGAACCATGCGAAAGGAGTAGAAAGCTCTTATCAGAAGTATTGAAACAGGATCTGGATCAAAATGAAGCCAAAATAAAAGGAGAAAAATAGCAAAGAGTACAGTAATGTTAAGAGATATCCAGGAAAGCTCTCACATGAGTTTCAAACTTTACATGTTATTCCAGTTTTCACAGGGTCCAGTTTGACTTTGTTTGTTTTCATCTCTCTCTCTTTTCCATATGTATATATTTATGTATACATGGTAATAATCCACCAGTCAAAGTTTTGTTTCAGATCAGTATTCTTTGCTCACTTGCGTCCTTTCTGTAGTGCTACTGTTGTATACTGAACAATTTTTCCTGTAATGTATTTCATTCTTCTATTCAATGTACATTTGTATTTCAACATTTTAAAAAAATAATTACATAGAGAAATCATTCCTTAAAAGAAGTTATTCAAGCTCAAAGGAGTCCTTTTTCATCCACATTGAAGAGAGTAATCTGGAAACTCTCCATGCTTCTGAAGACTGCTATGTCTTCCCTAAAAGAGATCATTACTCCCTAGCACTCAAAATGTTGATGACGAACAGCAGTTGTTATTTCTTCTCTGGGTGGTTTGTATACATTAGGTGTTTTATGAGCATTTCTGCAACTTCACTGTTAAAATATTAGCAGCAAAATAAAAAAATGTATACATTATTTCTATAACCTGGTGCCCTGGTTTGAGCTAAATAGAACTAATTTTCTATGTAGTGATTTTACTTTTGAGCTCAGTCTCTTTTAAGTGGCTGAACTTGCTAAAACTAAAGCCATTGTTTTCCCAGACAGTGCTGCTAGAAGATAAGCTCAGGGTCAGTTGTCTCACCATGGGTGCCATGTCTGCACCTATGGGGCGAGGGAGCAGACCCAAAACTGACCAATGAGGTATTCCATCCCACATACGTCATGCTCGGTATAAAGCCGAGGGATCACAAGGGTCTCGACCCTTCTTCCATCTTGGACCCTTCCATCCATCTTGATTCTGCAGAGGCCGAGGTCTGAGCAGAACCCTGCTAGTTCTTTGCCGCTGATCCTGATTCGTGTCTTCGCTTCCTCCTCCCACCTGCTGCTGAGTTTGGTCTGGGACTCGGCTCCACAGTGCCTCTGGTGACGTATTCGTCATTGGGGGAGGGTGGGGGGACAATTTTATATTGGTTTTGTACATATTTGTATATATTTCATTATTTTCCTATTTACATTATTATTCTGTAGTATTAGTATTATTGTTTCATTAAATCTGTTAGTCTTATTTTCCAACCCATAAAGTCTCTCTCCCTTATTCTCTTTCCTCTTCCCTTCTGGGGAGGGGAGAGGGGTTAATAGAGAGCGTCTGTCCAGGATTTAGTGGCCAGCCCAGCCCCACAAGCCGAGCCCTAAACCATGACACCTGGGTAGCTCAATACTCTCAATGCTCTAAGTTCACAGTTTAAAGATTGAATTAAAAAATCCCAGGATAGTTCAAATCCTTCTTATCACATTATTGACTTTGAGAGCTTACTCACTTGACAACAGTATTTTAAATATGTCAGTGAGACCAGCAGAAACTCTTTAAAACATACTACTGACAGTAGTATTTGTTCACTGATCTTGTTCCTTCTGATTTTGTTCACTGAGTTCTGATTCAATACACCTTGCCCTCCTTTTGGTAAGAGCAAACCTCCTCCTTGACACCCTCCCAAGGAACAAATACATTCACATGCTTTTGGGTCTCACCGGCAAATTTATATTTTAGGCTTTGCAGAAGGAGATATGTTGCACCAGCTATACCACCACTCAGCATCAGCAAAAATATTCTTGTCCATTCTTCATCAAAGCATGCCCAGCTCAGATTTTACCAGGGCAGCAAGCCATAAGACCAGTTACTCAAATCCAACCCACAGAATCCCGGATTTAACCAGAAATCTAGCCAAACACCTAGTACAGTAATGAGCGCTACTGCTTAAGAGACACTCTTGGCAAAATTCCAAGGCCCCAAGAATAAAAGTTACTCTGCTGATTTTTGCTTATTTATAGTCAAAAATAAGTGCTGAAATCATACAATGAGCAGTTATTTTTATTCTCCTCAGTAGGAGGATTTTGCTTTAGTAGGAGGTAAATTGCTCTCTGTTTACATTGTCTGTAATAAAAGCCTGCAGTTGAGCAGCCTTGTCCTCACACTGCAACTACAAGGAGAGAGCTTTCATGGTCTGTTCTCTAAGACTCTGCAGGCCTCAGTTGGCCTTTTGGCCACAATCTGATTGCCTTTCACTTTTGTAAAACCATACATTGTGCATCTTCAAATCTTCAGAAGGGTCAAAGTATGGCAAAACTATTTAATAATCAAGGCCATGTCCAGTCCTTGCACATAATTAGTTTTTACAGACCATTATCTATAAATCTATAGACTAGGGGCTCTGATTCAGCAGAGTACTTAGGCAAATGCTGAAATATTTATTCTGAATAAACTTAAGCAGGCACTATCTTCAGGCATATGAGAAGTGCCTGATTGGTTATGAATGGATTTCATCATCCATCTGAATACTTCAATGTGTTAAGATCTTGATTTGGACAGGATTTTATATTAAGTTATAGAGTTGGAACACCAAGAATACAGTGACTTGCTTTTACAGCTGCGGTTCCACAGCAGCTACCAAATTGTGCATATTACCAACTTAATTAAAATAGAGTAAGGTACCGCATTTATTTGTTGTGGTTTGGTTTTTTTGTTTTGTTTTGTTTTTTTCATTTTACTTCATTATTTTAAGATCTATTGAAAGTATAAAACTTAATAGCGTTTCACTGCACTCTCTATTCCACTAGAGGTCAGCCTGCAACAGAACCCCAAGCAAAGACAGGAACTGCTGCACACCGGTACCACTGACATTATTTTCTTTCTCTATTTTATCTATTAGAAAGATTTCTTCGGAGCCATAACTTAGATCTCTCACTAAAATGGAGCAACAGAAAGATATAATGGTGCATTTCATTTATGAATGACCTATAATAAATTACTATGAAGTATTCCAGGTGCCAAACGAGAGAATGCTTTGTCTGCACATGAACTATATTTCACATACTTTAATTTGGCTGACACATAAAACTCATTTGACATTTTGCAGGTATTTCTTTGAAAGGATATTTGGTTCTTGTTGAGCGTTAAGGTATGGAGGTGGGGTAACTTGGGTAACAGAAGGTCATTTCCGAGTAGATTGTTGTCCAAGATCAGCTCTTCCAAGTAACTGAATGTTTTCAGTCCTTCTAGTGACCTGCAAACGACAAAGGCAACAGGAAAAATGATACTCCACTAAATCAGGGAGGCCATTATGAGCTGAAATAAATATTTTAACCTTCCCTTTCAGGAGTGGGAATAGTTTTGGTTTGGGCCTGTCAGAAGAGTGAATGACAAGCATTAGTGGCAAGGGGAGTGCTGGCACTGCAACACATCCTTCACATGCTGGCAGGATGAAGGATGGGGGTCACTTAGTGAGTAGCCAGGATCCAAAACAAAAGGCTTCAGATATGGGGCCTGCAGGATGAATTTGTCAATGTCTTGTGCCTTCAGGCACCCAGCCTCGCCTGACCCTAACCTCCATTCCCAAGATAAATAACTCTGTCACAGTTCACCTTCATTCCCTGGACACAAATTTAAGTTGTCATCCATCATTTCTGCCAAGAAATATCATACCCCGCTAACAATAATAAATACAACTTCAAGTATCATTTCTTAGCAGTTACCTTACATGCAATAATAGGAAACAGAGAAGGGATTTTTTTTCCCCTTTTTATTAACCACTTAAATTGCTTCTCAAGTTCCTGCAAACAAAATAAAATGTTCTCTACAAAATAAAACACAGAATGAGTCCAGACAGAAAAGGCATTTGCTTTCTTTTCAGAACTTACTGTCCTGCTGTTAAGTCAAAGGTCAGACTGCAGAGAGAAGCTTTAAAAAGGAGCATTTCACAACATGGAAGTGCAGATGATGGCTTGTAAATAAACAAGATTCTGGAGTTATTCATTCCTCTGATAGCAAAGTACAGGGGGAAAAAACTAAAAAGAACACTTTGGTACCTTGTTAAAGCATTTATTCCAACGCGATTCTTAATGCTCACGCATTCCAACAGGAAAAAACCCACACACATTAATCAACTAAGACACATGGTATATGCAGCATACACACAGACACACATTCACAGCTCATTCACCTACCAGACACCAAAAGATATGCTGAGATTGCATGACTTGACAGCTGATCTACTATGCCTACCAGTGGGAAGATCATCACTGTATCTCCTGGCTGTTTTATAAAATACGATGAATAAGGGAGATGCAGTCTATACTATTTATTCAGTTTCCAATGACATTTATACTGAGAGGATTTCCTCACCCTTCCCCCAGTTTTTGGCAACAATCAAAATACAGCCAAGGTCCCTGTTAGAGAGTTCTACAGGCACTACTGCTGGATGAAAATACATCTATTATTAGAAAGTATATGGGTTTCAAATTAGACAATTTAACATTCATCTGTCCAACAAAAACAAGATACTGCTTTTGTAGATACAACTTACTGATCACTTATAAACCATAGTTAGAGGGTTCAAACAATTGAATTAAAAGTCAAGTCTGTGACCTTTACACTCAGTACTGTACGCTAAACTATAAATATTCAAGTAACATTTGCACAACACTGAAACAATGTACTTCAGTCCAATGACTCCAAAGCACTCACTGAGTGTTGACTTGGCGTTCTGAAGTGGAGGTGCAACTATTATTAATGCCATTCTGATGCTGGGTCAGAAGAAAATCTGACCCAGATCTGAAGAAAATTTGCCACGCCTACACCCCATGGCATATCTTTATTGTTACAATGCACTGAGACTACAATTTCTGAAGCTGAAAGAACAAACGTTTATCTTATAAACATTATACTGAAGCAACCAGCACAGTAACAGTCACACTTTTTGCACTTGCCCTTAACAAGTTGTTTTGAAAAAACTTGATTCAACCTACGTAAACTGTACACCATTCAGAACTGTGCTAGCATGTCATATTAAACTATCTCTTTCAGCAAAGGGTCGCAACAGGCTGGGTTTTGCCAAAGTCAAGATCAGAAGAGAGATCAGCAAACATTTCAGACAGTGCTTTTCTCCAAGTACCTTTAAAAGGCAAAATAACCCAGAGGAAGTAGCAGTGAGTTTATCAAGCTGTTATGAGTTCTCATTTCAGTTTATTTGACAAACCTAGTTTAGCAAATTCCCCTTAAATACTCTTTATTGTATAAATAGTGGACTATTTCCAAACCTCACATTTCAATGTAAGACTTTGACTTGCCAAAGGAGTTCCGAGAAGGCCACCTCCTTGTCAACATCACAGAGCCTTATGGGATGTTAGTAGGTCCTTTGTGAAAAAGCTCTGCTTGGGCTCTGGTCAGTGTCAGCATCAAAATACACATTGTTCCTGAGTTATGTTATGCAAATATAATACTCTTATCATGAGAATCAGCGAATGGTTGGCAACCGGCAAGGAGAAGAAAGCACACATCCAAAACTGCTGCAGGGGAGGCATAAAACAAAATGACAAGCCATGAAGTGGGACAAAAGGCCTTGAAACACTAGAGGGAGTTGCCTATTGAAACAGCCTTTCTTTCACAAGCCTGGGCTGAACACAAGGGTACTAGTTTCATAGATAGGCAGAGAAAATTGTGCGCAAATCTCCTTACACCTGTCTGGTTTTGATAATTTTTGCCATGTAATGTTATTAGCTGCTCAGTTAAAAAGGAGCAATGTTACACAGAGGTTTGCTTATTAATTGTTGTTTTCATGTCATCAGAGCTGTGTGCACTTGGTGATTTAATCACCCAAATTCAGAGTCCAGAAGATGGGAGGGGTTGCCACAGTACAGAGAGAGGGTGTAGCCATTAACATAAATTTACAGCCATATGTTATTTTGCTATTCTTATTTTTTCATCTTAAACAGAAGTAAACACTAGTACCAAAATAAAGTTGGTAAGACAGTAGGTAATGAAACAATCAAGGAAAAAATGTGTTTGCTATCATTCAGTGATACTAGCTACCAAATTCAAGGCAACAATCTCTGCCATCATAATATATGTGGAAATATTGCCTAGCAGTTGTACTCTGCAATTTAGAAGTTTTAACCACAATCCACACAATAGGTTTTATGGTGCAAACTTCAGTAAGTCCCATAACTTCTACGTTCCTCAATTTCCCATCTGCGGATGAGGGATAAGAAAGGACTGCAACCATGAATTACTACACAGAAAGCAATTCTGTGAGGCAGAAGTAAAAATCAGTACAAAATACTGGCATTTTTATTTTTAATGAGGGGGAGATAGTTATATTAATGTACTGCAAGTATTTCCTTATGAGGAAAAGGAAAGGCATGTGTATAGATACACAGCATAACAAGAAACGCACAAACACCCTAAGAGACAAGTATAAAAAGAGGGATATCCCCCAAGAAAGAAAACCAGTCTAAAATTAAATCTGTGCTGTGTTCTCATAGTTCACAGCAGAAAAAATGTCTCCCTGTCTTAGTACATTAAAATAAACACAATCTTACCACCAGAATTCAACCAGCACTGAAGGGGCAGTGGCAAGTCAGTTGTTCTCCCTAGTTTCAAAAGGCTAATAAACATCACTAAGGTGTATTGCAGGTTGCTTTTCCCTGCTCTAATGACATGAAAGCTGCCCATTATCTCACCCACAGGTACCATCTCAGTTACCTCATTGCAGGGCTCACACTTTGCTCCCAGAGGAGAGCAAGTGCTGCCAAGAGATTTCCATTGCAATTTCCAAAGTCACATCAAACCGACAAAACATCACAACGTATTCAGTGCCGCCTCATTCAAACAGAAAAAACTTTACATTTCCACTGTAATTAACCCTATCCTCGTTAAGATAATTATGATCAAGCTCCCTGTCACAGCTAATATCACAGCATCATTGCCTATGGCTCACGCTTTGCCCTCATTAGCTTACAAAAACACTGCGCTAAACAGGAAACTGACTCCCTCTGCAAAACGACTTAAGATGTTCTGTAAGCAGACAGTAAATAATCCTTTAGAATACAAAGGTCTCAGAAATGTCATTTTATCCAACCCTTCGGCTAATCAGTATGATTTCTTCAAGCTTTCTTTCCCATAATTCATACATGGTTTGTAACAAAGTTTTAATCATAAAGGAATGTCACGGCTGAGATTTTTTTTTCTCTATGCGTATGCATGGCAATTGTCAACCACACTATTGCATACGGTCTCTCTGGCGAGACAGGGATTTGGTTACGATGAAACTAAAGAGTAGCTCTTCCTTTAGGTAATATGTGACAATGAAAACATGAGATTTTATAAATGAAAAAAAGCAGAAGCCTCTCAAGTAATGGACAAACCTGGGTACACTGCAGTTTTCCTTGTCCAGACGAACAAGCTGTTCAGAAGTATGGGCTGAAAAAGAAGTGTTCCTCATATTTTACCTCACCCCTCCATTAATAAGACAGCTGCCTCATATCTAATGACTTTTTCCTCTTGTTTAACAGGAAAAGAGAGAGCAGTTAACAATATGTAAATGAGAGATTTTGGCTTTAGCCTTGAAACTGATTTGCACTCTGTTGACAAGAGATAGCCATTACCAGAAGTTAAAGACAGAGCTGTTACAAACAAGAGCTCTTTAAAACACCTTTTTTTCTTGCCTTTCATGTTTTAACCGATTATAGGAGAGTAGAATCAACACCAGAACCCTAGTACTAGATAATTTCAGTATTTAAAGAATAGAAATGTAATTTCTATTTCTAAACACCTGCCAGCCAAGGAGCACAAAGCATTTTTTTCTAAACATTAATGAATTACTCTTCAAAAACCTGCTGAGTTTAAAATCTCATTTGGTAGTAAAGCAGAAAGAGGTTAAGTGACTAACGAAAGGTGACCTCCAGCAATTTTCTAAGAGACAAGAAATAAAACCCAGTGCTCCTGACTTCTAGTCCTTTGACTTAACCTCACCAAAACAAAACAAAGAGCAATAAATAAATGCTATATATATAAAAACATAAGACAGACACACGTGTAAGTTTAGATCTTGCATAATTCCCTGGGAATGCAAAACATCATTTCAGGTTTACTTGCTTTGATTCCTGTTCAATTTTAAATTCCATTTAATCTGAAATATAGCATACAAATAATAAAGGGGAAAACCCGAGCTATTTCCAATTCTGTTCTGATGGTGGAAGGGGTTCAGTGAATCTTCTGTGCAACCTCCCTCAGGCTGAGGCCTCTGTCAGAATTCCACTCTCAAACCTGTTCTGGGAGATTCTGCTCTAAACACACCTCTCACCTGTGAGTACAGAAAAATAAATAGCCCATTTTAAAGAAAGGAGTAGATAGAATGAAGTTCAAATTCCAGAAAACAAAACAAACAAACAAACAAAAAACACCAAAAAAACCCCACAAACCAAAAAGAAAACCACTCTCACTATTATAATCACAAAAATAGGGCAAATCAAAGGTTTATGGATTTCTTGAACACAGAGATAGTAATGGCAGATAAACTACAAGTACAGCATCAAAAAATGACCTCTACACTCTTCAAGCATAATAGCTTTAATTTTCTGCAGTCCTACCCAGTGTTAATACCCATTTATCTGAATGATAATACATCCAAAAAGAAAACAGATGGAGTATGTAATGGACAGTTCTGACACAACTTCTGGACCAACGCAGAACAAAAAAAAAATGAAAAAAAACCCACACCCCAGTGAAAGTGAAGAAACTCCAAAACTTTTAGTATGGGCAAATTTAGACCAGAGAAGTCATAAAACAGGAATCACAAAATGCTGCTGAACAGTTTAGCAATGTTTCCAAAACATGGAATGTCTAACATCAGATGGAATGTTAGTATTTTGCAGGCTACCTAGAGGGAGCATTTGGCGTCACTTTCAGTCAATCTGTTTCCAGCTTTCTGTTGCTAGGTAGAAAATATCTGGAAGCAGTCTTTCAAAAAAAACTTAAGGCAAGCCTGGTCAGCAAAAGAGAAAACGGAAAGAAAGGAGTGAGTGGAATCATTAAATACCTTGGAAGAAAAGAGCTTCATAAGAAAAGATTAAACCTGTGTTATGAACTGGATCTACAATTAGTTTCTGAGTCTCTTCATATAAAGGTCATACTTAACTTTCAGATGTAGAACAACATGAATATCCATTGCTCGTTTTTCCCCTTTCCTTATACGCTGAAAGCATACAAGACTGCATGAGATACCTTATTACCAAAAAGACTGGGATGAAAACATCTTGCACAACAACCATAAACTAGAGCTGTATAAGCACATTAAAATGGTGGGGATTCATGAAAACCCAGAATCTTCATCTGATTTTTATAGTCTCTTCCAAGTCTTATGCAGCAAATTCCATTGGTTATAAAAAGGGCCCAAACTACTCAACCCCTCCAAGCCACCACCAACCCTCAAACCACAAAGAAAACACAAACAAATGTAGAGTCAATAAACAGACAAAAAGAGATAAGAGGCCCTCTGTATTCTAAATGTTAAGTTCACAACGTTTCAAAATGGAAATAAAGCATTTTTTGCTATTAAATAGCTCCTCAAATGATGCAATTATCTGAAAAACAAAAACATAGATTTATCTCATCCATCTTTAAAAGCCCAAGTTACTCACAGCACCCTGCAGCCAGTGACAAAAGATGGGCACTTCCAGAAGGTGAATCAGACCTTCAGGTGAGGCTTACTGAAGTACATGCATTTGGGAGGGATGAGTGTAGCCTATTTGTCCAAAGTCTTGCAATGAAATTAGAAGAAATAGCAACCTCAAGCTAAAATAAACTGCAACAGCTGTGTCCCATACGGGTGGATTATTTACCTGCTGAAATAAACTACAAATCCCAATTACAGTTTTCAGAAGCTCACAAAAACATATTACGGTCAACCATTCAGTCATTTAACCACCATTCTCTCTTACCAAAAATCAAAACCAAAAAACTAAGATCATTTCTTTTCCTGCCCTAAGTCTACCATGAAACAACCGGACTGACTGGGAAGGGTGTGTCAGTTTCTCTTCTACTGAATCTCTTGAAGCCTCAGATTTCACTATGTGTATTTAATACAGCTGTACTCGAGAGAATATCCCATTAGGCTTCTTTTTACTTAAGTTTTTATATTACATCTTTAGGATTAAATATGCCAAGATTTTTTATTACATCACTGTTACAATTTTGTGTAAATCTAAATAAAATGACAATCGGCATAATACTATAGCCTGCAGCAAGGTAGTTTTCACGTAACTCATATAAAATATTTTAAAATAACACCAAATTGATCAGAAAATGAGCTTTTAGTCATCTAATGATTGAATCAGTATCATGTTACAAAATACAGTTTGCAAAACACAGCTAAAAATTACCAAGCAAAGAGCAAGTGACTACACATTCATATTTTATCAAAGGGCTTTTTGGAGAAACCACCACTAGGAAGTCCCTGCAGTTCAATGGATATATCACTTCAATAATATTCCTCAGTACAGGCTTAAGCATCCTTCCGCTAGGCTTTCTTGAAGATATTAGATGAAGAATAACAAGGTTAGAAGAGGAAAAACTTGGATGTGAGTTTCTCTCACTTCATTTGTCTTTTTTTCTTCAGTCTTAACACTGAATTTAGTCCTAATAAAACAAATGACATTTTTTAAAAAATGCAAACACTGCCACTTCCTGAACTTGAAAAAATTCAAGGAAGTATAAATGATTAGAAATAGCAAAAGAACAAGCCAGGGTTTACAAAATATAAGCCTGCCTGGTTAAAAACAAACAAACAAAACCTAAAATGCTGTAACATACGTATTCTTTAAAGCTCCTCTCAGCTCCACGTGCCAAGTTGAGAACCTATTCATAAATCCTCTAAAAAACAGTATTATAATGGAAATATGAGCAAATTCAAGTGCAAAGGTAGTGCCATAATGAAAGCTTTACTGTATCTTGGATCAATCTGTCACTCTGCAATTCAGATAGTAACCTGACCTCTCCCTTTTTTGCACAGAGAAAGGGGGAGTAACAAGCCTGTAGAGTGAGTAAAGCCCATTTCGACTACTAGAGTTCAGTGAGAAGGGGGAAAAGAAAAGTAATTTTTCTCCCATCTTCCACAACAACCAAGGCTGAGGATTGACAAGCAAATTGACGCACTGCTCAGAGGGCAAAAGATAAATGTTTGATGAATTGGCCATTGCTGGAGGAGTGATGGGCTTCATATGTGCATAATGGACTAGCTGCCGTTCAAGTCAGATTGCCTGCCAAGATAAGAAACCATAATGAATGGACCAAGCACAGCCTGTGCCATAAGAAAGTATAATCTGACTAGTTTTAATAAACTTAATAAAAAAGATGAAGCAGAGAGAGGCAAAGGGACTGGCCTTTGTGACCAGCTATAAGAGGTGAGAACGACTAATAGACTGCTCAAGCATGATAACAGAGAATTGCTAATGGACATAAAACTGAATCCCTTGATGTTAAAAAACATATTTGGAACAATTTTAAATCACAGGGATCTACCTATGTGCATACCACAGACACTGTAGCACTTGTTACACAGCACATAATTCCCGTTTATTTATTTTTTTCCTTTGCCACCTATCCTGCTTTGTCTCCCTAACCTCCTTAATCACGTCTGTATGGTATCTTAGTCTGTACCAAGATCCACACAACACACCAATACTTTTACCAACCACTCCTCTGAATCAAAATTATGCCGTAATTGTAACCCAAAAGAATTCAGGCTCAGTTTCCAGCAGAGACGTTTTGGCTGCACAACTGTATAGTTAACTTTCAGCCCCACTTTAGAAACATCTTTTACCACCAAAGTGTTCACACTCCGAGTAATTTCATTTGCTTTGCAAGCTATGTTTCCACCGAATATGAGAAATTTTTCAGTACAGATACAGGAAAAAAAAACACAAAAAAACCCCAAAAAACACAAAACAACAAAAAAAGAAAAAATAAAACAAAAAAAAAACCCAAAAAAAAGAAAAAACACGAAATCTTCCTAGCACAGACAAGACTAAGTTGCCAGCAATAGTCCTTTTGGTCTCGGACTTGCTATGTTGGATACTGTTCCACATCTGTACTCATAACCTCCAAGTTCTGACCTTTTGCAGCACCAGTCAGCACAATGAAAAGACATTAAAACCAAAACAAAACTCTTACAGTATTTTACTTTATATGGGTATAAAACAGTGTAAAGTCTGGTAATCACCACCATTTTCACGGTGAGTAGCATATACACACAAGGCCATTTCTGCTTTCCTTTCTCATTATTTAGCCACATGAATAACAGCGGCTTACTTTCTGAAGCTTACCAGACATTGAGACCTGAACCTGTGACTGAAAACGCTAAAGTAGGCAACAAGAGAAAAACCAGCCCTGACTTTTAAAGCAGCAGGATTAGACCAACAATCTATTTCTTTGTTAAGAATCAAAGGGCAAGAACATACCCTTGTGTGTGCATATAACACACAGTACTTGGGCAGGTAGAACTGTTTTTCCCTTTAGGTATTAAAAAAAAAAAGAAGAAGGAATAAAGAGATTGCAGAAAGAAAAAAAAGCAGGAATACATATTATACAGAATCACACCATTGTTATGCATGTTTGTTTTCTTGTTTTTACTTTTTTCCTTTGATGATGAAAAATAAATAAGGCAACATAAAATAGTCTACTTGGGGAAGTATTCAGATTACCACCCCCCTGATGTCAGTTATGCAGGCTGTGTCATATTTTAAACAGAAATGATTATATGCAAGACGGATGTCTAGTTTTCAGTATAAATTGTATCCAACTGCAAAAGGAAAGTAACTCATTATGGAGCAGCGCAGTAAGGCTCCCACTACTGAAGAAAATAAAGTTTTACGACTAGAGGATCTCTCCTCTCTCTCTCTCTCTGTAAGTGAGAAAGTGAGTGCAAGAATAAGACAGAAAGGGAAGGCTCAGGAGTGCTGGGTGAATTATAGACTGCCTCTCAAGATTCACAGCTCTTCGTGGTAGGAGGTTAATATTCTCACATGTCATTAGGTCTGCTGGCTCTACTGATGGCTCATTGAATCAGGCAGCAAATTATTTCCTCATGCTGCAGAGGACACCACACTTCAAAGGGAAGGAGCCAGGGTCAAGACGGCTCTCCAGTTCGATTAATGAGTTGGGATCAGCAGAGGTTGCCTGTAGGTAAGAATGTGACTGAAGCTTTTGACAAAGCTGACTTTTTGAACAGGACTTGACCCAGGCCTCTTACTCCCCTCCCCACCAAATTTTATTTCCAACATTTGCCTCTGACTGACCTGCTCAGGCCTGTTGGGATAGTTTTGACCTCCTCAGTCTTTGTTACCAGACACAGGAGCTGTCTGCCTATATTTGATGTGTCTCTCCCTAAAGGCCACATCAGCTTATCCAGGCTCATCAGAATACTTTAGAACTGCACAGCAACATAGGATAGAGTAGATTCATTTCAAATTTTTAATTTTCTTACTAAATTTGTTGAGAAGGGGGAATAAGAAGGCAACCAAAAGATATTTCAGCTTTCAGTAGTATTAAGAAAGATTTCTAAATGCTGTTAAATGCAGGCAAGAACACCACAAAGATTATTAGAGGCATACAACTTACATATTAAAATGATGGAAAAGCAGAAAATATATGTTCCTGCTTACACAAATTTGCTGACTAAGAATGTTCCTCGCAAATAATGCATTCCATACAATATTACTCTAAAAGTTTTTATTTTTATTGCTATGGTAGCAAGAGATAAGAGACAATTAAAACTTAACAGCCACTGCATTCATCTTTTTCTGAACACTCAATGGTATCCTCAGTTTTATGTCTCTGAAATATTTTAATGTGCATTTAAATAGATTTAATAAAGTACTGAAGTGAGATACATTGCATTAATATTTTTGATAAGACCTACTTAAACTGCACACTTTGTCCAACAAATATGAGTAGCTGAATCAACATGTAAGTCACTGTTGATAAGATTATTGGTTCTGATTATTGAAAGAAGAGTTTTGTTAATTACACCAACAAATTTGTTCACACAAGCTTTCAAATTTGTTACATAATTTAAAATCATGTTCAAGAAGATTTTTACCCCCTTATATTTCCAGAGAAAGGATCTAGGTTGCCCATCAGTATTTATTTTAATCACAGTACAATTTTAATATCCTTTTCCTAAACATTTTTCTCATCCGCACCTCTAATGCTCAAGCAATTGTTACATACTAAGTTCACAGTATACTTTTTTTAAAAAGTTTATTGTAAAATATCAGTCCAGAGATGTCCAAAAACGGTGACTGTTCAAACTTTGCAGGTTTAAGCTTTATGTTAGCACAGGTGCATGAATCAGGAAGCTACACATCTAGTTCTGAAATTAGAATGCTTTTATTTTTAATTGTGTTGAGCAAACAACAGCTCTTACGGACCATAAAACAAAAAGCTGGGACATTACTGCCTTAAGAAGATTGGATCACTTAAGTGCCTTAATAAGAATTTAGGAAATTTAACTTTTGGTGTGTATTTTAAAATCCTTTAGTGATCTCCAAGTGTAAGACAAATTTTCATCTTTACTGTTCAGTGTTTATTTTTGCACTCAAACCATTATTTGTAACAGATTTCCTTACTGTAACTAGCATTTAAGCCTCAAAAGCTAGTAAACGGAATATTAGATCTATAAAACTTAGGATAAAAGCATACAAGATCTATGCAGGACTGAGCCAAATAAGAATAACTAGAATCCTTTCAAGGAGACTACCTAACTGGGAAACTAAGCACATCCTCCACATGAATGTGCTTTAGTCTAAAGTACAAGTATACATAAGCAAGAGACAACTTTTTCTTTTACTTATGTCTGCACAATCTCCAGTGAATTGTATATTATGCAACTGGAAGCTTGCAACACCAGAAAAGCTGTAAGAGGGGAAACACTTTTTCATCGGCTTGTTCAAACAAAGTAACAGTGTTACTGAGTCTGTCCTCAGTGTTAACATTACACCACGTTTCATCTCTTTCTAGAAAGCTAGTGGCATACCAGAGATAATTTGTGAAACGTATGTGTCTTGTATAATACTTCACAGGAAGGCATGAATCCCATGAAGGACAAGTCCAGCTGGAGTGGGATGCAACTGGCCAGTTTGACACTTCTAGAGAGAAAGAGAAAATTATTGCGTTCAGAGCAAGGAGAAGCCACTCAGTCTATACAAAATAGCAATCACCAACAGTTTTCAAACATGATCATCAAAGCTCCTGGCTTCTTATAACATTAAATCAGAACTGATGGCAGGACTGAGAAGATGCATTGCTGCGACACCTGGACCCGAAGCAGTACCTGCTGGAATCCATTTCAGAAATCCTAGAGAAGATGCATTCAGCAAGTGAAAAGTATAGACAAAGTATAGACAAAGACCAAGTTTTGTATTTGTCCTTGTTTCAATTCCTAAAACTAAAAGCTTTTGGTTAAGTCTTACTAAATAGAACTTGCTTTGCTTTCAGGCACATCTGGTGTTTAAGAGAAAGGTAGTACCAATTACCACAGTTTCTCAAGAGGTAACAAATCTAAATAAAGACAAAAAGAACAAGAAGTCCTGTACCTAACTCAAGATGAATTAAAAGGCCCAGCTGCTATGAATACTGTTTTATACCAACTTGGATATAGTCCATCTGGGGAATTGTTGGGGCAATTACGGAGTTTGGGAAGGAACTTGTAAACTCATAAATCACCCTTGCAAAGAGCAGAAAACAAGGAAACACCTCATGACTTTTGGGAATCATTACTACACACTGCACTCAGTCAAACACTTGCATGATAACTGCTCAAGACTAATTATGTGTACAATTTTTTTGTGTAACTGGGCCTTATGGTAATTATGCAAATACTTATACATGCGAGTTCAAATTCAGATATAATAACGTATTTATATTGTTTAATTATTTTTTATAATGCTTTAATATGTCTTCATTAAATCTGTTTAGTCAAATTGGGGTTTTTTGCATTTTAATTAAACTCTTGCAACATGCATTAAGCTGTTTACATAAATAAACAATAAATGCATGGTGAAAACAAAGTTATTACTTTTACCTAACACTGGCATGGAAAGATAGCAGGTAACAATCTTACACAACAAGAGGATGGACTAGAGAATCTATGGGGGGTTTTGTGTTGGGTTTTTTTCCCCTGCTTCAATCCCTAAAAATAACAAAATTTTAGACAATCTGATTGGTAAAGTACAGTCCAGCACAAATCCAACCTTCAGAAGATACACAACTGTGGGTTTGATAGGCTAGGGATCAGGAAGATGATGATGAGGAACAATTACCAAAATGCAGACCATGTCAATACACTCTTTACTGGTCACTGTCCATACATATTCAAATGTTCCTCACACCAGAGAGCAATACAAAAGATTCACAACAGAATAAAATCAAATACCGTAAGAACCTGAGGTTGAAGGCTGAATTGCAAGCAGAATAGGCTAGTAGCTGAAAATGTGCTATAATATACATTGCCAAAAAATTATCTAAGACACATACACATTTAACGTGTTTTGAATATAAAAATTCAATATAAAACTCAGTTTACAGTTCAAAGTATATTTCAAGCTTTAAATTTCTTATTCAACATTTATTCAGCAACTAAAGGTGTAACCCACAACAGAGGCCTGATTATCTGTGTTGCCACTGCTTCCAGATTTATAGTCAAACTACCTATAAAAATAAATACATGAGTGGCTACAACTTACTGTGCTTGAATACTCTGATTCAAGCAACCTCCTCCTTGACACAACAGCTAGGTCTGGCTATGTGGAAATGCGGAGATTGATTCCCAGATGTAAATTTATCCATTTGAAGTCTACATTGCAGCCATCAGCCTATCTTCACCCTAAGCCATATGCTCACTCTTTTGTCCATAGAAGAATTTGATGACAATTAAATTTATGAGGGGCACATAATCTGCTCAAGCCACAAAAGTAAAGATGTAATTTACCTCACAGATGATCATGTGAACACACCCAGAGTGTTATGAAAGAAAACGGAAAAGCATCACAGCAAGCATGCCTAAGAACTATTCCTTGTTGACACAATTAGGCAGTTTGGTTTTCTGTTTGGTTTTTTGTTTGTTTGGGGTTTTTTTGGGTTTTTTTTTTGGTTTTTTTTTTAAAGAGATAAATAAATAAATAAAAGGCAGTTCACTCATGGCATTACCGGATTTCCAAGGGTCACCACAGTAGCCACTAGTCACCCACTGCCAGTTCCTCCCTGTTTCCAGAGACCACATCAAAGCACCTTCACTGCCTCATGGCCTTCTATAGAGCAACTTCAGCCGCTTAGGAACAAAATGGCTAAATAAAGGCCTGGACTTAAAATATTAAAAGAAATAAATTGACAGGATTTTGTCTGGAAATCTTGTCCTGTCCTTACTGAAGGCTAAAATAAACTTAATTTTTGTTAAAATTAAAGCAAAAATTAAATCATCTTATTATGTAATTGGAACTAGGCCTCAGGCACTAGCAGTAAAGAAGGGATTAAGGCCTCCACCACCTGGGTTGTCATTCTCATGGGCCCCATTACCACCCCCTTATTCGTTTTTATAGCCAACAGATTAAAATGCGAGCGCCGCAATCTTTGATCTTTCACTTGCTGACACAAATCCTTTCAAGCCTCCAACGTTTTCTGCTGAGGTAATTAGTACTAATTAAAAGGTTTCCAACAGCCTTTGCTCTACTTTTTCCCTCCAAAGAAATTGCTTTTACAAGTGCCTTCCATCTTTGAAATGTATGCATCGTTCATTTTCTTCTTTATCTGACTCCCAGAGATCAAGTAGATTAGTGACTCCATTATACCCCAAGACAAAGCCAAACAACAGGTTTTTACTATTTCCCTGACCTGTTGAGGTGCAGGGTTTAAATTCAGAATCAAGTGCCTCTGCTTGTATTAAAAGACAGTCCAATTATGCACTAAGAGACAAGATGCACGGATTCTAAGTTTAAGAATGGACATCATTTAAAGATGCAGTGTTTTCTCAGAAGAAAGAGGGGCAACTGTTCACTAATCAAACTGACAAGTTGTAGGACTAATAATGGGTCTTGCTTTTTTTCCTTTTCTTTTTGTTTGTGTATAAGGCATGATATAAACAATTTCTTTCACTTCCCTCCTCCCACCCCTTCCTCTCTTTTCCCCTTTTCAAATTGTAATGATTGATTCACATTTTCTACCTTAAAAAAAAAAAAGTTTAGGAAGTACCTTCTTGAAAGATTTTGAAAGCACAGAAAGTCCTGTCTGAAGAAGTTTTTGTTACTACAATGAAATAATGTGCAAGCAAACTGATGGATGGAAAAATAATTACTGAGATGAAAACACCATTCTATAGGATGTCTAAAGCACTAATGAAAGTCCAAGATTAAAAAAAAATAAAAGCAGCAAAAGGGAACAATATTTTGCATTGAGAAAGGGCTGTGTTTTGAATTTACAGGTTTTCAAATGATTGTTCAATCGACATGGGCACTACATGGATCATCTTTCTTTATGAAAACCTGGAAGCTTTATGCCTGCTGTGATAAAAATAAATTACAGTTCATGCAGCAAAAATGCTATTCAAAAAAGAGGACAGTTCTCAAGCTCTTAAAGTTCTCTTCCTATTGAAAATGACAGCAGCCCTCTCATGCTGTAGTATCTCTGGCACAATAGATCAGAAACCATACACAGAGCCACAAGAGGCTATCTAACGTATCATTACACACACAGGGGTCTATTCTCCTCTCGCGATGCAAGCACAGGGCTCCTGCTGGCACTAATGGGAGCTGCACGTGTATATCAAGGACAGAAACAAACCGACAGTGCTACAATTTTTCTGAACCAAGAAAAGTTTTTAAACAGCCAGAAAGTCAATAAATTTTCTCCCAATTGTGCCAGCTCTTCTACTTTACTTTCACAACTATTCTACTATGGTAGTAATTTCTTTTAGTGCGATTTTGCTAAAGAGGATCTAAAAGCAGTACAATCTCATCAGTTCAGATATATTATGACCCTGTGAAGTAAGTTTTAGCTCACATATCTTGCCCAAGGTTGTATGGAAATTACATGGCAGGTCCAGGAACTGCACATTTTGGTATCCTAGTAGTTCCCTGTTTTAATCAGCAGGCCATACTCCTCCTCTATGCATACACAATAACCAAGAGTCCTAGAAGCAGACTAGATTAGCCTTTGAGCCATGCAAATGCTGAAAAAAGGTTTTCCACAAACACAAGTCTTTCAAATAATTTGTTACAGATTCACAATGCTAAATGAAGAAAGCAAAATCAAAACAACAGTCTGCAAATCACCTAATGTAATGTTTCTAGTCTCCTCACCTTCTTAGTAAATGGTCACCATTGCCTTAGAATGTCAGGCAATCCCTGCAAAACCAACATGAGTTAAAAGAATACCATAGCCTAGCTCTTGGCACACACAAGCAAAACAGATCATATAGAAACCTCAGTCAAACCTAGGAAGCTGTGTAAGCCATGCAAAAGCATATTTATGCTGTCTTTTCCATCAGAGTAGCCTTAAGAAGCAGAACAGCTATTTCTACACTTAATATAATCCAATGTACCAAATATCCTGGCTTTCATGTTTATCAAATATTAATTCTTAGATTCTAATTAAATTCAGAATTACAAATTCTGAAATGTATAATAAATTGGAATTGGGACCATAGCATGGAAGAAAATAGAATCTAATGAAAAAGAAGGGAACGTATATCATAGAATCGTAGAATGGTTTGGTTTGGAAGGGACCTTAAAGATCATCCAGTCCAACCCCTGTCCCCCCATGGGCAGGGACACCTCCTACTAGACCAGGTGGCCCAAAGCCCTGCCCAACCTGGCCCTGAACGCTTCCAGTGAGGGGGCATCCACAGCTTCCCAGGGCAACAGTAAATAATTTCCTCCTAATATCTAGTCTACATCTACCCTCTTCCAGCTTAAAAGCATTCCGCTTTGTTCTATCACTACCTGCCCTTATAAAAAGTCCCTCCCCAGCTTTCCTACAGGACCCCTTCAAGAACTGGAAGGCCACAATAAGGTTCCCTCAGAGCCTTCTCTTCTCCAGGCTAAACAACCCCAACTCTCTCAGCCGGTTCTCATAGAGGAGGTGCTCCAGCCCTCTGATCATCTTCATGGCCCTCCTCTGGACCCACTCCAACAGCTCAATGCCCTTCTGATATTGGGGGCCCCAGAACTGGAAGCAATACTCCAGGTGAGGTCTCCCCAGAGCAAAGTAGAGGGGCAGAATCTCCTCCCTCACCCTACTGGCCACAATTCTTTTGATGCAGCCCAGGTTGCACTTGGCCTTCTGGGCTCCAAGCACACATTGCCGGCTCATGTCGAGTTTTTCCATCAGCTGACACTCCCAGGTTTTTCTCCTTGGGACTGCTCTTGAGACATTCTCCGCCCAGCCTGTACTTGTGCTTGGGATTGCCCCTACCCAGGTGCAGCACCTTGCACTTGGCCTTGTTGAACTTCATGAAGTTGACATGGGCCCACCTCTCCAGCCTGTCCAGGTCCCTCTGGATGGCATTCCTTCCTTCCAGTGTGTCAACTGCACCACACAGCTTGGTGTCATCTGCAAACTTGCTGAGGGTGCACTCATATATATGTATGACTCTTTCCATATTCCAGATCAACATTTTATATCATTAAAGAGATGGTGACATTAATGTAATCTGATAGAAGCAACCTGCCACATTCTCACCTATTACTAAAATAGCCTGTGCAAAATCAACATTAACAACACACTCTCTAGAGAGCCTCTGGGACTTTCACATTATGAAATCAGAACTCTATGAAGAAAAAGATTTTATTAAAAATCAAACACACAAACAAAAACCCAAACCTATCTCAGGGAAAAGTCAGTCACAGAGAAGAGGACTACATGGGTGGGTGCCTAAGCAAATATTTTTAACAGACCCACTCTCATAGACAAAGCTGAAGTATCACCCCAATGTGCAAAATAATTAGACTGGTTTTGAAATTATAAGCTCCAAAATTATGTCACTTCTTTCATTTGAGCTTTTCTTGTTTATTTTTATGTTTACATGTACAAAATGCTTTTATGTTCATCAGAGACACCTTTTCAATTAACAGCCAAAATTGTCTCACGAACAAGAAATTAGAGATGAAACTTTAGGAAAAGGAAAATCTGTAATCATGAAGCTCGCAATAAAATGTCATGCTGGCAGCACAGTAGACAAAGTTAACATGTATATTATAGCAAAAGAAGGAAAACGAGTGTCATGTATAATGCTTCAAAGACTGTGCAAATGAAGCTATCTCAGTATTTACTAAGGAGATTAAAAAAAAAATCTGCTAGGCTTCTTGCTGAGCAAAACTTGCTTGGCTACCTTACAAGCTTTTTAGATACCTTGGGATCTAAAGCAATCCACAGTTATCAGAAAAGCAGAGAAAAGGGATAAAGAAAGTCCCTATCTTCCCTAGGTATTCAGTTGTGGCTCTCTTTCCAGACTGCAAACAGTCGCTGTGGCCTTAGGGTTTCATTATTCATCTACTATGGGATGCAAGGACTAGGAGCAGCTGGCCTTTTAATATACAGGAGGGAAGAGAGGAAAAGCCCTCCCACGAAAGGGGTAGCAGACCATGTTTTGGTACTCATATAAAATCTTAAGTATTTATTGAGATGAGTGTAAGAGCGGGGACACATTATATATACTATGCCACAAGTCTTTTCCCTTCTTCTCCCCTAACCCTAGAGGGTAAAAAAAAAAATAAAAATTAATAACCTTCAAATCTGCCCCGCCATCTCAGTACAGTGTGCATGTGGTGAAAAAAACAGTAAAGAAACATTTCAATTTGAAGTTTCCAAGAGATAATTATAAACAAGAGGAAGAGAAAAATATTTTTGAAATTATGAAAAATACCTTGACAGTGACTCCCTTAGACTCACATTTAGCCCTTGAAAAATATTCTGCCAAAGGGTACATTTTGACAGGGAGAAGATGAAGAGTGGAGAGAAGAGGCAGCAGACTGTCATAATTGATGACACTGCAATGCAAGCTGAAGTCAAGACTGAATATTGACAAAACTCATTCAGGGTGAGAATTTTAAAATGGAAAAAAAATGCCAACAAGCAGACACACATGGACCCAACCTTTTGAAAACATAATGGGACTACAACTGGCAAGATTAATGCAATGCGGTCAATATAACTACTTCACACATACAAAATAATTCAAGGGTCCCTTTCATAATTCAGTGATATGAGTTTCAATATAAAATGAAAAGGCTGGAAGAAATATTTTCTTTTCTGCAGTAATTTGTAAGCCTTTGTTTGGATATATGTTATTTTAACTCATTTTATAATGACACAGTTGAGCTTTGTGCCTTTGGCTATAATAAGACTTGAATGCTAGAAATTTTCATCCCAAATTATTAGTTTAAACCAAGCTCAGGCCACTAATTTGCAATGTTACAGTATCATAATAATTAAACCAATCTGAATCTAGACTGCCACATTCCTATATTCCTATTCTTTGCTTTTACTATTTGACCTCACCTCCTCCTCCCTTCAGCTGCACACTGACTCTTGAGCAATCTCATGCTTATGCAGTTCAGGGATATGATCCAGTTAAAATTGAGCTGGAAGGGAAGGCAGGAAGCAGGAGAACTGCAGCATGCTAAACTGCCCTAAGTTGTTACTGAAGACTATTTGATAGACAAAGCAAACATATTTTTTGTAGTCTTGGTCCAGCTGCCAATAAGAAAGTTCAACTCAAGCAAATTCATCTGTCAGTTTACCGTCAGATTCAAAGCAGCAGACAGGTTCAAAGTCAACTTGGAGACTGAACTTGCCCAATTATTAGCAGTGATGTGCCCAAGGTCAGGGCAGAGGTACTGTAACAGTAAAGCAAAGCAATTCTATTCCCTGTACCACAGAGATCCACGAGCACATATTCAAGAGTTGTCAGTCCGGCACTTATCACCAATGCTGAATTCACACTTCATTTAAACAAATATGACTAATCCTACTCCCAAAGAATGTGTGATACATCTGTCACGCTACTAGCAACACAAGTTGAGCACAAATGTATGTGAGGTAACAAGCCATCTCAATGTGAATTTATCTAGCACTTATAAAATAGATAGAAATTACAAAGGCTACAAGAGTAGACAAGGTTTGGACTAGTATTACACAGGTATCAACAATTATGCCATGAAGTATATTTATGACAGAGAGAGTCTTAAAAATTCACAATCTAGAAATGCAGTTAGTCTCCATATTTTAATACACTTTGTATTTCTTACTCTTCTGTTAATCCAGTCTGCTCCAAAACACTTAAAAGTTTTAAGCAAACAGCCTTGACAAAACATTCATGCAGGCCATCAGATTGCTTAGATCCTCTGTAATGCACCTCCAAAAGCATACAAGAAACAGCTATTCTTGCATTATTGCTGCCATCTCACTAAAAATAATCCTAAATAAATTCAAATATTGCCTCTTCACCTGACAGGAAAGGCATACTACCCTGCAAAGAGACTATATTTTCAGGCTTCCCAACCATTTCTAAAATGAAGAAAGGAGAGGAAATCAGCCTTATACTGCAAGGTTATATACCAAGCTTGGCAGGAAAAACAACATGAATAAATTAAAACTTTTTAAAACTAAACTAGAAAAAAGTATTTTATTAAAACTAAAAGGCATGAGAACAGCCTGGATTAATGTAGCTATGAAGCTAAAGGAAGGGAAATTTCTGCTGAGCATTTCATTTAACTTTTGCTTGCTGGTATCTAAGCTATGATATGATTTCCACTCCCATTTCAAAACGGAACATACGTAAAAATAAATTAGGTATAAGTTGTTATTTTTTCAGTGCTATAGATTCTCTGCACCAATATTTTAATGGACAGGCCATCTAATAAACTAAGAGGAGCTGTGTGAAATGTTTAATTCTTTTCCTACTCATGTTTGTATCTCCGATTTATTGTTGTTTGAAATACAATTTCACATATATCCGAGACTGCATGTGTATTAATTAAAAGAAATACAAAGGAAGTGAAATTACAATTTTTTATTCATACTGTGGTCTTAAAAATAACGGATGATATGTGGGGTTTTTTAGAAGATTTCAGTTAATGACACACATTTTTAGTTTAAAAAATGAGCACAAACAAAACCTGACTAATAAGAATATACAAAAATGCCAAATCCATAAAATAAATTCCACAGCTAATACTAAGATATGTACAAAATTCTGTAATAAGAATCTTTGCATACTCTTTCATGTAAACTCATTATAACAGACATACAACAAGAAGATATTGCAAAAGCAAGATATTAATTTAAAAATGTTGCAGTAACTATATTTGACCTTGAAAAAGCAGCTAGTAGGATTTTCAGTCCACGAATAGAATTACATGCAGGATGAAAACTGTATGGTTGCATCGGAGGTTTGCTTTCAGGTGCATGCACTACCATAAACCTGCTCCAGACCCTAAATAATGGGCATTCAGCATATAACACTTCAGCTACTTGAATTTTACTGTCAATTACTTTCAATTATAAAAGGATTTTCTTTAATCTGTTATTCTTGATCAAGATAATGATTTTTTTCAGAATTCAGACATCTTAGCATTGCCCTGGATTGGCTGCCTTAGGTAAGAAAGCGCTGGGTGTTTTTCCAGATGCAATTCATTTCTATCCCATAACTAAACCAAAAAAGTATTCACAGTGCCATACACATCTTAGACTCTGCTTACTAGTTGCAGGTAGAGTCATCTTAGTGAATTGCCAAGAGGAGCTGGCATTGTCTAGTAGATTGCAGAAGAAATACTCATGGATTATACTTTCATATTATCCTTGAAAAGATAAGAAGAAGAGTAGTAAAGCATATTTATTCAGTGTTTTAAGACAGCTTCAAATGATCTGATGCAATAGGCATTTTCTTCCAAAAAATAAAAAAGGATGAGATAATGTGTTTCAAGGTCACTCGAAGCAAGGGTGCATCAGGGAAAAAAAGTGTTTAAACCACAGCAGATTTAACAGCTTAACCAATAAAGCTACTCTAGTCTTCAGTCAATGGAATCAAAACAGTGATTTCAAACTATTTTATTCAATCTACAGGCAGGATTACTAGGTGATAAAGCTTTTTCCTTCTTTTCTTTACTGAAGAAGCAAGCATTTCTCCTATTTTTAGGGATTTCTTTCAGTAAATTAGGCATCCTTGTCAGGACTACAGCCACAAGGACACAGACATTCTTTAAAGTTTGTAGATTTATGTCCTTGTATTCATCACCATAGGGCTCAAACATGTACATGTATGCACACTGGAAATCTGAAAAAAGCAAAGAATTGTAATATTCTTACATTTACTAAAACTTAATTTCAAATCTCCATTAAGCCTTTCCAAGTATCTTTCCTAGTATCAAGCTATTCACAGAACAAAGGTTGATGGCCCAAAATATAATAAATTACAACACTCAGATTCTTTATGATCATTGAAGGTTTTCCTTAATCTGAAAAGCATCTATGTAGAATTTAAACCATCACATTCTTTAAAAGTTTCTCTTTGTTCTCTATCCCTGCCTTCTCACCCTCTCCAAATATACACTGACTTGCTGAAGTCTATGAACTCTTTTAAAATAATATTTTGAGTTTTAATAGCAACTAACATATTGAAAATCAACATACAAGGGGAGTGTACAAAGCAATTCCATAGTAAATTAGTCTGAAAATTGCCTTAATTGTTACGCCAGAAGATGTCCTCTATGTTTTGTCTGGGGAGAAAAAGATCTTTCTGTCTGAATGCCATTATGTGTCATCCTAGCTGAGCCTCCTGCCTAGCGGGGACATTGAAGTTGTACAGCAGGAGCTGCTTCTCAGGCTTTAAGAACTACAGTAAATCTTCAAACAATTTATCCAAACAAAGGCCAGTGTGTGGAGAGAAAAATACACGGGAAGCAGATGAATAAGCAACATCAATTATGGGGGGGATTGACCTTTCTGCCCCACACCATGGCACAGATTTCACACCAAATCGCAGCAGATTGAAGTTGACATGCCTGGAGTGAAAACACTGGTCCTCACAATGTTGCCACTCTACATTCACAGAGCTGTAGTAGGGCGAGGAGGGAGAAAATGAAGAGAAGGGGAGGGGTGTGTGAATGAAAAATCACGCATAATGGGCCTGGGTTTATTTTACAGAGAACAAAATGGCTCAATTTGAGCACTTAGACTGTCGAAATTGGCTAGTGAGAGACACGAGAGGTTCTTCCATGGGGACTCTTGAATCAGGTGCCTTCAGTGACATGACCTAGGAGAAAGGCTGGGGAGAATAAAGGTAGTTCTTAAAAGCTTGCTAAAGTTGTTAAAGATCATGGCATTTCACACACTTCTTTTTATGTATCTATATATATAGACATAGAAAGTTTTGTACATAATCACAGCATTCAAGATTTACCTTCAGTCAAAATGAAAGGGACCAGGCTAAAAGTATTTTTACAGTAGCAAAAAATAGTGTCTTATGCATCACCATTTTGCCACATCAAAAATCCAAATCTGCCTATAGTTATCATATCTACATTTTGGAAGATTCACAGTTCATACCAGGAAAATACTGCCTTTACATCCGAGAAAAAACCAAACTAATGTGTACTTCGAAACACCTCAATTAAAATTCAGGTTTTGGCCTTTAAAACAGTCTATTTAAAGATTTCTTTTTCTAGATTGGCTGTAGACAGATGATTATTAAATATTTATAAGTCTTTGAAAAGGATTGAGTGCTTTTGCTTTGTTTATTGTGTGGAGCTCCCCTCCCCTCTTCTTTCCCCCACTCCTTCTTTGAGGGATCTATGAGTGATCATTTTATTTGTATACTTCATCAGTTGGTTAGTGAAAAGACAGATCAGTTGACCCTATGCAGGCCATTTCACATCAATGGAATCTGTTAACACTGCTGCAATAATAGCTTAAGGTTTAATATGCAATCAGATCAGCAGCTTTTGTCTCATTTCAGAGGACGTTAATGTACGAACTGCTACTATTTCATATTGATGGTAACTAAACATCCCCAGTTCTGGTTCAGACTGAAAAGATTAAAAATAGATAAGCTTACAATAACATTTTCATTGATCCTAGCCTTAGTTACTATTATCAAAAAAATTACCAACCAAATATCAATCTATGAGCAGATTTTGCTGCTTAACTGTGAAGTCTAGGTTTAAGGATTAATACTTCTGATACAGCATCAGAAATGTAAACATTTGCTTATTAATGCTGATAGCATGCTGAATTAGATTTTTCATCTTGTGCACAAGTTTCATCACTGTCAAGAAAGAAAGCTACCACCTTTTTCCCAGGTATCACATCTGTAACACTCT
>NW_010183474.1:84430-95101 GCF_000695765.1 Mesitornis unicolor
AAACTACTCAGACCTTAGACTTCATTCCAACTGGATGAAAAAGGACTGCGAAGGAAAAGTCACAGCATATGTAAATATGACACCATGCTTTCCTAAAAGTCTACCATTAATTTCAGAATCAGCCAATGAAATCTCATTATATAACCACAGGTTTTAGATTCTGTGCTGCTATGAGGAAAACTCATCTTGTCCTTTTAAAAGATATCTGCAAACACCTTTCCTGAAAATACCCCCCTCTATTTTAAATTTATCACACAGTACAACAAAAGGACTAATTGAAAGCATGTTAGCACACCTGATAACATTATACTCACAAACAATTTAACAAAGAGTTAAAAGACATTTTCATAAACTTTAATAGGCTACTGAGCTGGCAATATACATTTCATTATTCCAAAATACAGATATATTATAAATTATTTTATTAGACCCCAAAACAGCTATCCCCTAGAACATCTCAAGAGCTGTTGTTTAACGATGAAGGCATAGTAAGAAAGAATACCTTTCCACTGAGATTGACCAAAGGGGGTCCCCCTCATAATAGGTGTCAGAGGTGATCTAGAAAGCACCATAACTGGAATTTACCACAGTAGCAACTACAGGGTAGACAAGTTTCAAACTCTGAGTGCATAAACAAAGTTAATTTCAGTGTTCTGATCTCTGAATTCCTGGTTTCATTTAGACCAAAATAGCCCTTATATCTTTTTTTTAGGTTTGTGCTTTTTGGTTTTGGTTGTAGGGTATTTTGGAGGGCAAGAATTTTTTGAGGGAGGAGTTTTCATCTTGTTTATGTCTGTTGCTAAAACTATATTCTCTTATATTATCTCTGAGCATAGTTAGGTAACAGTCTGACTACTTCTTATGAATCTTGGAAAGGAAGACTCCAGGTAATTCTGTTACTCTCTCATCATTCACAATAGGTCTGCATCACTTCTGCTCTTTCTCTATCAACTCCACATACTATGCCAGTAGGTCTGCTGGTTGGCTGATATATTTAAACCACCTGAGTTCTCTGAACTCTACCATGGCAGCAAGCATCTCAAAACACATTGTAGCTTTCCAGCCCTTGCAAGCAACGTGAATCAAGGAGCTTCAGCCTCAAATCGTAACTTATAGGCTACAGTCACCAGGTCAGCCTTTCACAATTATAACATAAATGGGACAAGACTAATCATCAGGAAAGACAAATTAAGGCAGACACCCTGTGCAAGATCAATCCCTGTTAGTCAGCCATCCAGCCAGAGGCACATTTGACAGGAGCTCTGAGGAATTCTCAGCTCTGGATAAAGCACTGAGGAGTGCTCATTGGCAAAAACTAAACTCAGGGAAAACAATGAAGAAAGGAAGACCTGAGCATTTAATCAAATGCTTGGAATTAGTTAATTCTTTTGTGGAGCATATTGCCTAAACAGCCTCTCACGAAAGCATGATATTTTAAGTGTAAAACTATTTGAATTGCTACATCTGTCATACTCCTAAAAATGGAAAGTAAAACCAGCATGCCCAGCAGTCAGAAGTCAGAGACAGCTCACAAGGTTCAAGTGAAAACTTTCAAAGCATGAAAGCAGCTTCCACAATCATATAACACTGTTTGAACCTTTGGCCTCTGATATTGTTCTGTGTTACTTGATCAGATCAAAACCGGAGAGTTAGGGGGCTGAGAAGAGATTATTTTTGTTTCACGCAGAGCTTATGCCCTTTCTTTTCCACATTATACCAGCACCTTAGAAAGGACTGTGCTAAGAAAAATGAGAGAGTTCTCCATAGCTTGTCTGAACTAATCCTCTCTAGATCAATTCTATGAATAAAATAGTCCCAAGTAGATTGTTTTAGATAGACAGGGCACAAGTACTTTCATGTAGGTATCAATACATACACAGACAATATGTATACATAAGTGCATGTTCATGTGTGCATGCACTTACTAATATTTGCCTTACATAGAGAGGAGACATAGGTTTGGAAAACCAGACTCTTTTAGCTACATCTGTAGTCCATTATTTTAAAAGTTACTAGTTATTTGACAGAACTAATACTTATGCAAGGCATAGTAGTAGAAACTGTCTTCATTTCTAAGATTTCACACATTCCCTAATTAATTCAAGGGGACTTACAGTTTTAGATAACATTCTTCCTTTTATCACTTGCCATCTAGCAGTTGGTATAATGTCAACACTTACTTCTTTTTTTTCCAACTGAAATCATTTTTAAAACATTTTTATCCTAAAATGTTCGCCTCGATTTTTCAAAAATTATCTTAAAGGTAAGAGATTTCTTTCCATTTCAGTCCCACAACAACGAGAATGTCAGCACAGCTTTTTTGACAGACAAATTATTGAATCAAAGAAAGAATATGCCATTAAGCCCACAGGTTAGGAAGTGTCAGGAATGGTTTAAAGAGATATCCCATTTATCTTCAAAACATGCACGGAATGTCACTAATGTGTGTTTATCATGTATAATCAGACAAAGAAAATATCGAAATAAAGTACTCCTGCATACAATAGAAGTCTCCCTCCATCTCTCAAGATATCAGTGCTATTGAAATAGAATAATAATGATGAAACCTCCTTTTTTGAAAATGGAAATCAAGTGAAATGTAGATAGAAATGATTTTTTTTGTAGTTGATGTACATTTCTAAAGTGCATTAACAGGAAATCCAGAACTTTTTAGGTCAATTATATTGTCAGTATTGTCAATGCCACTGAAATGAATACCTAAGCAGTGCATATTCTTGCTGGAACAGGGTTAGAGAAGAAATCCTGTATTCAATTACTTGGAGAGAAGGAACTGCAGGCAGACACTTAAAGGCTTGCTTTGTTCCAATCTTATTTTTATTTTTAATCAGTCAAAAGGCATCTAAGAATAATATAATTATATATGTTTTAAAATCCACAATCTCCAATGTTTTCCTTTTTATTTTTTTGTTTTCCTTATGGCATCTATTACTTAAAGCCTATTTTTGGTAGCCAAGTGCATCACAAAACACTACGTCACAGTTTTCATAATCAATTTTCCAAGACTCGACGTGACAGGTTCACAGAGTTAACTGTATGTATAGGCTTAGTGTAAGAATAGTAGGCAAAGGTTTTTTTAAACATCTGAAAGGTATCGGAAATCAAATCGCTGATAGCATATTGATGGAATAGGAGGTTTTGCCAGGTGAGCTGAATAAATGCATCGGTTGTACCCTTTGGATCATGCTATTATTCTTCTGAACAAAAACTTTAAACAAAAGTATTCCTGTAGATTTGCAAGCTACAATCCCAGCAACACACAAAGCACACACCTGCTCTTTCCTCCATTCTCAATACTGTATTTGTGAACAAATTTATTTTTTCCTATGCAAAATTTTAAGGAGGTCATATAGAAAGAAAAGCATTTTATGAGAGTTAAAAAACAGAAGGAGTAAGTTATTTAAAACACCACAGACTGAAAAAAAACCCCACTTCACATCTTCCAGGTACAGGAAAAAGAAATCTTGTGAGAAATCCAAAAGGCAAGAAGCTTCTAAAAAAGACTCATGATACTTCTTGTGCCACCCTCCCACCTGTATATTATGGATTTCAATGAACAAGAGCTATGGTCCCTCTCTCAGTCCATTTATCTCAGAAGTCAGACACAGCTCAGGGGCTTCACCCACTGACCAACTGTATCTGCCACAACTGGATGCTCTCTCAGGTAAGGATCTATGTGCTTTCTACTGCAGCCCTGTGATCAACAAAGCCCTGATAAGGAGCCCACTCCTTAGCTTCTACTCGCCCTTGACAAATGCCCCAATAACCTGCTTATCATCTGTCACGCAATTACAGATACATGCATGTCGCAGTCACTTACATAATCTTGAGGTCCAACATATTCTCCATCACATACTAATACTGCTCACAGAAAACCCTGAAGCAGAAAGGACATTTGCCAGAAGATAAAGAAGAGATGTAGAGAGAGCGGAATCCTATCCAAAAGAATAAGAATAGAAAGAACAATCAAAATTACGATAATTACAGTAAAAGAACTCAGCAAGTAAGAGACAGCAAAAGATAAAGACAAAGCAAAGGTGGACATGAAAAGGGAGCACAATAAAGCTCTATTAAGCTATGTTTCATACTGTCCACTGGGGTTTAAGTCTTGAAGAAGGCACTAGCCACAGATGTATTTTTATGCCTTGAGAAGTTACAGCACTGCACTTCAGCAAGAATTCAGTGAGAAACACCCAAATGCCTTACCTTACAACTGTTGTGTGTTTACCTAGGTATTCAGGCACATTTTGGAATAGCATTCAATTTCTGTTTGAACTACTTTTGTAGTACTAGTTAAGGATTTTTTTATTTTTTTTAAAGTTAACCACATCAATCTTTTAAGTGTATGCCCTCTCTTTTCCAGCTCAGTTCAAAAACAGAAAGGAAAAAATAACACAAGAGAAGAAATGAGTGATCACGTAAAAGTTTAAGTGTGCTTGGGAAGAACTTGGCAGTAATATAGAGGCTGTTTTGTTTCTCAACAGTGAATTTTAAACAGTTCTTAATGCGACCCCAGTTTTTTCAGATGTGCTGCCGACAATTCTTTTGGTCAAAACAGGTCAAACTGCTCTTTTGAAGAGCTTAAAAACTACGCTGTTTTCCCAAGACTTTAAAGATTGGATTATATTCCTCTCAGAACCATATGAAAAGTAACCACACTAAAGAAAAAAAAATCCACTTAATATATTCTTGTGCATTTCTGCAACATACTTATACTCTGCACATGCTAGTAATACATAGAGGTTTTGATTCCTTAAAAGCTGCAATTAATTCTTGATAGAGAATATTTGGGGGAATGCATGGAAAGTTTGGAGGTTTTTTCAATAATAAAAAATGTTTTCCTTGTATTCTAAACCATGGTATATTTGTATTTTATCTCATTCACTTGCTATATACAAAACTTATTTATTTTCTAACAACAAAACCTGAGTATTTTTCCATACAGTAATCACTGTGACCATAAAGATATATGGTGCGGCTCGTAAGCCCACGTTCAAACTAGCCAGAAAACTACAATGCTTGCCCTTATATCTGAATGTCTTCACTGAATCATGAATCTATACACATAGGTAAATGTGTATATAGGTGGAGGCTCTGTCTTAATGGGACAATTCTAACAATTTGTCCCAGGTGGATTGTTCCAAAAAAGATGAAAGTTCAGCACCTCTTAACTTTCTGTGTTTACTTTACCAAGAAGTTCAGTCAAGCATAGTAGAACGTCTTTGGACAAGCACACCAATAGGCATAAATGCAGCCCAGAACACTTATCTAAGGAATAACTTGCACCAAAAATTTAAAAAGTTATCTGCACCAAAATCTACAGTATTAACATTATTTCTAACGTAGACCTCATATTACTTACTAATCCCTATTTTCTCAACAGAAATTTCTTTGTTTCTTTTGTCACTGAGTCTGAGCTGTTAAAACCTCAAGTGAAGCCAGTCTCTATATCTGAGAGCCTATAAGACTGAAGGATTTGCTTAACATTAGGCATTTGATTTATAAGTCAATTCCAACAAGATTAAACTACATTAAGTTCACAAACAAGTCTTTGTCAAATGTCTCATTACAAATTTCGAATTTGCCATTTGCCTCAAAATCTAAAGATTTAAGACTGGAATTGAAAGCAACTCTTCCCAAAGGCCGCTAATTCACCCAACATTTTCCTGTGAAGGAATTGTTCAATAACTAAGGAAGTCTGTGGCCCCCTACAATATATTAAGGTAGGTGATGCTTCTAATATTGTATGATAAACCCCTTCCATAGGAAGTTCTGCTGTTAATTCTGAAAAACAGAGATGTAGATGAATATCCTACCTCCTGGAAAATAACAAAAAAATATATATACACACATACACATGGTTTAAAGAGATTGAATGCAGTAGAAAGGTAAATAAAAAATAAATCAAAGAGCAGTATAAGACAGCATTCAACTCTTTGCCTCTTGAAAATTTAAATGAATACTCCTTGAGAGCAAACTACAAAATGCTAACCTTGAAGTGTTGAGTGGCAGAAAGAATTATGGGTTATTGTACTGTCAAAATGCCAGACAGCTGTATGTTGAGTTACTGTGTTATTTAGACAATCAGAAACTTGGAAGCTAATGTGACATATTTTTTTCAGTGTGAAAGCTCCTGACATGCGTCATGATAATTTCTAAAGGGACAAAATGTTATATAAAAAACATAGTGCCTTATGAAACTGCCTAACAGGTACAACAGCGTTGAAAGTAGAATGCATGTTAAATACTATAGATAAGTAGTACTGATTCAGGACATTACTACCAATTTTATGGTATTACACAATTTTTTTTCATTTCTTCTATAAATTAATTGTCATCGTATCTGGAGGTACTCTCGTGTATAGAGCCAAGAACTACCTAGCCATTTAATTTATATCTTGTTACTTAAATATGTTTCTAATTTTACCCCCCAAAAAGAGTTCCTATCAATCCTTTGAATATCTCCTGAAGAGAACATGGGCTGTGTTACCTACTTTGAGACTGGAATAACACACTTTCCTTGCAAACTGACATGGCTCAGAAGGCTCCAAAGGCTTCATAATTCATTTTTTCTATTCCAATATTTTTTTACCTAAAATTAGCTCAGTATTAAACACAGGAATATTAAATGCAAATATTCTATTAAAAAGTTAGATTGGCCTAATATTAATGGTTAAAACTGCACTAGAATTGTCACTCAGCTCATACATTTCCCCACATTCTTAAGCAACATTAAGGAAATGCTTCAGAACAGACTGGGCAGAAGTTAAGACTTCAAAGAATCATAGAGATCATGGAATGGTTTGGGTTGGAAGGGACCTTAAAGATCATCTATTTCCAATCCCCTGCCATGGGCAAGGACATTTCCCACTAGATCAGGTTGCCCAAAGCCCTGTCCAACACTGCCAGGGAGAAGGCATCCAGCACTTCCTTGGGCAACCTGTGCCAGTGTCTCACCAGCCCCACAGTAAAGAATTTCTTCCTAACATTTAGTTTAAACCTACCCTCTTCCAGTTTAAAGCTATTGGTTCAGACTCTGAAACAAGTTTCTTCACCATTTCCAAGCACCCACGTGTCAATTGCTAATTTTTTTATCATTCATATAATCAAGACTCTGAGCTGGTTTTTTTTTTCTATTTCTTGATACCAGTGACACTCCATACCAAACTGCATAATCTAGTCACTCTTCAAATGAACAAATTTACTAGTTGTAAACATACCTATTTAACTGAACTCCCTCTTTTGCTTTTAACTGCTGTTATAAAGACAGAGCTCTGTATCTATCTTTTCTCAACAAATTAAATGTTTCCATCTTACTTTCTTATTTGCCCCCATTCTAACATAAAGTTATTGTAATCTCTTCTTTTGCCCCATTCATGAGTTTTTCCACATCTCATACCATGTATCATCACTGTTGTTTGAAAAACAAACTATCTATTTTATAATATTGATAAATGTAAACTCATTCTTGTAAAGGCACTGGATGCGATTGACAGACTGCTGTCTGGAGACCTTCTAAACTTTTGAGAAGACCTGAGGGCCATGATAGCCTTCAGTTACACAAACAACATTCAAAAGATAAGATGAAAACTGGGTGCATATTTAAAAGAATACTGAGAAGTAAGAAAACTATATTTTATATCTGGCATAAGGGCAAAAATATGTGAATATCATTTTCAACCAGAGCATTCCTAATTAGAGAAGGTTGATAAACTGAAAGTGTTTAAGAGAAGAACCACAAGAAAAGTTTCGAATGGTAGGTAGCATCTCTTATGTCAAAAACTCAAGAAGATCAGTCTGTTTTAACACTAGCACAATAAAATAAAGAAGGGACTTGAAAACAGCTAGCAAGTGCATACAAAGAGTAAGAAATTTTAGTAATGGGTTCTTGAATGCAACAGACAGTGTAACAAGATTAAATGCTTAGAGAACAAAGCAGTTTCAACTCCAGACTGGGAATAAGCAGTACAGTTTCAACAGGATGGAATTTGGAGCTCTCTTCAGTGCTGGGCAGGGTGTTTGTTTTGTTTTCTTTTCTTTTCTTTTAAATTAAAGCAAAAAGGTATACTGTATTTTACATGAGAATTAATTTTGGAACTAGTTTTATAACCTGTTATACTCAAAGTCAAACTGTTATCACATATTTATAAATTTAGATAAGATGGCCAGATTCAATACAGCCTTATAGGTAAGGCCACTCCACTGCCAAGTTTTAGAAGCCTTTTATTTCATTCATTTTGCATATTCATACTTTTCACATGGAGCAAAATGCAGGTCAATCTTCATAATTGGACACTTATTACTGAATTGTCAGATGTATGAACAATACCACTTCTTTCAAACTAATGCGTATTTGTTATGAATTAAGGGTTAACAGCCTGAAAGGGAAGGACAGGTGGTGTCTGTAGGACCCTGGGGGGTCCGAGATCAGTACTGTTCCATCCCCTTTCCAGCCACAGTCTATAAAAAAAAAATGAGGAGGCCCGAGGTTTCGCGGGCTTTTCCTGGTTTCCTGGGCTGTTTCCTGTCGCATCTTGGGATGGCTGGGCCTAGCTTCATGTGCTCGGCAGCATCCACCACCATCCGCTCCCGGCACCACTGCGGTCCCTGGTGATGAGTCACAGCAGTCACAGTGGCCACGAGGCACTGCTCGGACACTTCCACTCGGGACTACTGGGATTGGGTTTTGTATATAGTTAAATATCCTTTATCCCTTATTAATTCCCTTTTCCTTTCCCCTGTTGTTTTTCATTAAACTTCTTGTTACACTATTAACTTCCAGCCTTGTGCAAAGCATCTTTTTCTCTATTCCCTTTTTTTTAATCCTCCCCTGGGAGAGTAGGGGACAACAGAGAGAAAATCCTGCTCCCTGGGCTTGCCCAGAGACTTAAACAGAGACAGTATTCTTTTCATCAACAATGAATTTCATGTGCTGTCATATTGCTTACACACCTAACCTAATTATACCTGGAAAATGGTTATAACTGACCTAAAACATAACATCAGCAACAAATGCCATTAACTTGTTGCTTACCCTTGTTGGTACAGAGCTACAGAACAGTGAGCTATCGTACCTCCAATTTTTCAGAACAGTGAAAATTAGCCATTTATTTCAACTTTTTGCTTTATGGGATTTTGCCAATATTTGATCATGTCAAACTAAGCTTATTACAAAATTGATACTTGAGAGAGAGGAGTTAGCAACTTCTTATTAAAGACCTCTGCCAATATAAAACATTCACATAGGAAATACAAACAACAAGACAACAGCCAAGTTTGAGAGCAGTTAAAAAGGGAACAAAATAATTATTTAAAGTAGAGGCTTGAAACAGGTGCTTGTAAGATCGCTTATTCAGCTGTTAAGTGAATTTTATCAGACTATGCAGTACATTGCAGCCCATTGTTCCCTTTCTATATATACACATTGAGAGAACGTTTATGACAGTAATGCATTAGACATTTCCATTAGAAATGTTTTTGGTCTTTTGTCATCACACTTGAAAAGAACAAAATCTTAAGTATTTATAGTGCAAGGTTAATAACTTATTTAGCAGTGATATCCATGTTTTATAGATTTTTCTGAACTACCAGCATACTGCTTCACCTGATTGTCTCAATGCAATACGATATAATATAATTGCTATTCCACATGCACCTCACGATCATCAAAGTATTTTTGGTGCTCATCCTTTGGCTGATAACAGAACAGAAATATTTGCTTACTGCTGAAGCTCACAGTGCATTAAGAAAAATGTTTTTGCTTACTTTTTATTTTAAATTAAAGATGGGAAAAAACCATTTTAATTCCTGTACACTCCTATTCATCAGCTCGCTGGACAGAGATGCAAGTTTCATTCTTCAAAACAAAGCACAGAACAAATAGCAGAAGCAGTGAAAGGAATATGATATGTTCACAATACCAGTAAGTTCCTTTTAGTAGCAAGGGGGAAAATGGTTTCTATTCTATCTTCAAATACATTAGCAATGTTAAAAGCTGTTTAAGTAAGACAGATCTTGTAGAAATTAGAAGATCAGAACTTAACTTACTCCACATAGATATGTTATATTTTATAGCTTAAACCTGACTATTAGCAAAAGCAGAACCACCAACAAGGACTTTTTTAGTGTTAAAGTGAACCAAGAGAAGGAGCTTTTTAAAATTAGGTTCACTAGAACTTTGTGACATTCAGAATTTATAAAAAAATGTGTAAACTTAATGAAGACTACAATATCATCACTAATAATCTCATTACAAACAAGGAACACTCAGCAAATTTAAAACAAATATAAAGAATAGCAGGAAAAATGCTACATTATTGACCATACAAATACATTGGAATTACAAACCAAATAATTGTGACAGCAAACCATGCACTTCAGAAAAACAAGTCAGATGAAAGAAATACTTGTTTTTTTACTATTTCAAATTGAATACAAGAGAGAGAATTAGCACAATTTCTTTCCTTTGATGTGCTTAATTGTAGGAAAAGAAATTAAAGGTGATATTTCCTGTATCACATTCAACTAAAGCCAAGAAAATGAAAATGTAATATTCTATTGCTCTGATACCTTATCTGAGGTACCTAAAAAACAGGAAAGGAGGGATAGGGGAAGGAAGAAAATGAAAAAAAGAAAAAGGGAAAAAGGGGAAAG
>NW_010183475.1:0-5182 GCF_000695765.1 Mesitornis unicolor
CTAACGTTCTGTGATTTTGTGATTCTGTGAATCCTGTCCTTTGCAGTGTCTTATTTCTTTCAGTCTAAACCAAAGCTATTAAGATGTAGTTCTCTGTCCACCCATGAAAGCTTCTTCAAAAATTAGCCATGTTTACTCCTCTGTGAGCCAGGTATAAATGCAGTATTGGACAAAAGTTCACATGCTTTTTATACAAATTTGTCCGATTCATTCATGTGAGGTGATTTATTCTTGTTTATTTATGCATGCATCGTAGCTTCACCTGCAATCCCTTCAATTTCAGGCAAATCCCCAGGAGAGCCCTTTCCAGAAAGGATTCTGCTGTAAGAACTGTGTCAACTGAATGGATTCGAGTACATAAAATCAAGTAATTTGAAAATGCTTAATATTTAATAAGCAGTTTGGGGACATTAACTTTTGAACCAAAAGGTTTACCAAACATAATTTTGATCTATATCTATATATTAACAGAGAACAAGAGGCTTAAAATCCTCTAAGCTTAAAATTCTGCTTGGTTTCCAATTGGATATAATATATTCAGTATTTCAACTGTTACTTCATTTTGTTTGTCCTCATTTTCTCTAAAGAATTACTAGTAAATTGTTCTTGCAACTGTTTTAAGTTTTCTATTTAAACCAATCAACACATTTTAGGTAATTTTATTTTTTTTTTTTACTGAGTGAAGTAATTAGAGTGTCTACTTGTCCTATTATTGACTTTTAAAATCAGAGTAGACTCATAATTTTTTTAGCTGTGTCTAAATAGTAATAACAAAGCCATTCTGATACAAAATATCTAGTGCACCGTCAAGGTGTGTACATGACACGGCTATTTGAAAGGAGGTTGCAGAGAAGTGAGCATGGGTTTCTTCTCACAAGTTTATTACCAGTAGGACAAGAGGAAACAGCATCAAGTTACACTATGGGAGGTTTAGGTTAGACATTGGGAAAAATTTCTATGCTGGAAGAGTTATCAAAGTCTGGGAAGTAGTGTAATCACCATCCTTGGATGTATTTGAAAGCCATCTAGATATGGTGCTCAGGGACATGGTTTAGAAGTGAGCATGGTAGAGTTAGATAATGGTTGGACTTGATCTTAAAAGTCTTTTCTAACCATAATGATTCTATGATTCTGTGATTCTATGACCCTGACAGATTTAAGGTTCTTGAATTTTTATTATTGTGAAGAAGAAATCACTAATGTAGGAATGAGATATTAATATAATAATAATTTTTTGTTCAAATGGTGATCAGCACTGCAACATGAAGTTCATTTAAGACACAGGACCAGCTGTTGGATTATATCTCCAGGCTTTACTTATGTAATGAAAATAATTAGCGCTATCTTTTTAAAATGCGTAGGCTTTTAGTTCCGTGTTCAGTGATATTTTAATTCTTGCAAACTTACTTGTTTCTCAGTTACTGAAAAAGACTTTTTTTAATTTTGGATGCTACTGATATCTGTTACTAAGGTAATTTTTATATTTGTTCCAACTTATGAAACAGATTGATATTGATTTCCTGTGTTAGATGGAAGTTATTAACTTGTGAAATTATTAACCTTTGACAGGAATGAGAGGTAAATGTGAGTGCTTTATTTCTAAGGCCACTGTAAGTTCACTTGTTGAGCTTAATAGCTCATTACCTAAGGAATATTGGACTAGTTATTCTTGCCAAGAGCTATATATAAATAGATACAATATGAAACATGAGAAAATTAATACCTAGCATAAATCATTGCTATGTTGGAATAATACTGAAGAATAACTCAACCCACTATCCCAAAATAATTCACATTCAGTAAAACAATGTACTATACATAAATAACAGGATTTCTAAGTTGCAAGGGATTCAAAGAAAACAGAGGCTCTGATAATTATGTTGGCTGAGTATCTTGCTCATATAATTACAATGCAGTGATAGTTTGTGATAGAATTAATAAAATAGGACAACTGCTATGATTTTTGGTGGCACTACTGGTTCTGCAAATGCCATATGTTCATTGGATTTTTTACTGTCTTCTGCTTAATAGTCACCTTGTAACTATAAACAGTATTGTGTATTATAATTAATCCTTAATAGATGAATGTCCACACCAGATTACAGTTAGATAATTTTAATTAAGTAGATATATTTTCTCTGCATTACAATGGCAGAGGTAAGTCCCTTGTTATGTTTTCACCCATCACATTTTCTGATACTGAACACAATTTAATAATGTTTCTCAGAATGTACTGTGGGAATTAACTACAGTGAGCACTCTTAGATGTCTTGCTGGCATACTGATTTGACTATTCCAAGCCAATTCACAGGTCCATGTATCCAGGCTGGGAAGTACCAACACTTTACAAAGGTTTTTTTCAAAATAATAATAACTGCATGAGTAACTGATAGACTCAACCTGAAGCAAATTCTACCCCCGAGATATGATTAAAGGCAAGACCAATAAGATAACTAGAGTTTCAATTCGGGTTTGGGAAATTTGGCTTTGTCCAAACACAAAATTTGGATTTGGCATGTAATGCCAAAATGAATATATAAAGCCCACCAAGCCCCTGCTTCAAAAGGAGGAACCAAGAGAATTTGTCTGCTCTAACCCAATATATGTTAGTGTAATGTCTAAGGCTTTTTGCTGGGAAGTCCAGGATGTTTATTTTACCCTGTTGGTGTAAGATGAGGATTAAATAAAGGTCTTTGACAGTCTGGACCAGTCTTCTGAATGTAAGGAAATCACGTAAAATAGAAACAAGACTCTAGTTTGTCTCCCAGCAGTTGCTCTTTAAACTTAAGACAGTCACAAGTCTTGCTAATAGCTTGGAAATAACCATACTTTTTTAAAGATCTATGGGATGTAGATGCAGGTCTACAAATAGATTTCACAGGAGCTCACACCAAAGTAATTCTAGGGAAGTCAAGCTAGAGAGGCACGTAGTGAGTATTGACAATTTATTCGCAGTACTTGTGAATCATAAAGTTTGTACCTACTTAAAGAGCAAGAATCACTGCATAGCTACTATCAGTATGCTAGCTTGTAGTTAAGTGAGTATGATATGCCTGCTTACATCAATTTGTGTCCTGCAACATAGCCATGGTTCATGAAGCATACTTCTGCTGGAACTTGACGTAACTGAATGAAAATTAGTAACCCAGAAGATCCAAGGAACCGGTGAGTAGCATGCTGGAGGACGTACAGTAACAAACTGTACTGTACATTTCAAGTGTCAGAAACAACTTCCGCTCAAGACATTTCCTTGACTATACCTTGATGAGGTCTTACTATTTGGAGATTTATTTTTTTCCTTTCATAGATGAGTATCTCTTTCTATTAGGGTAATACTTTCTTATTTGATCTTTTCTAGGGACATATGATGAGAAATCATAACAGAAAACGAAGACAAGAAAAGTTTGAAATGAAGAGTGAAAAAGAAAATCATTGCCCATGTCTGAATGAAACCATCTTGACTGGCCTATAAATCAGGCAGATTGTGGCTGTTAGTACTGGAATGAATATTCTTGGGTGGTATACATAACAGATACCGGTTCTTCATATCTTTTCCAAGTTATTATTCACTTAAGATATTTTTCACAGAAGCTTATTAGTAAAGTAGTTGCCAAAATTGCTTCTTTCTTTTAGCTCTGTATCTGACAGAACCATAAGGAATCTGACAATAGAAGCAAAAGGGACTGTGTTGTTGGAGAAGTATACAGAGAACATACATTTATTGTAGGCCATGCAAATATTGCAAAATTTGGGGGCTTAATTGCAAATGAAAAATATTTGGCAATTTAATAAAGGAGCTGCTTTTATACTCATTTTTTCTGACAATGGAAAGAAATAACAGGGAGTATCAGAAGTAAAAATTCATAGATTCCAATGATTTTCTTCTTGAGTATACATATATATATTTACATTCTTTAAAATATCAAAATGGTAATGATTTACATCCATATTCTGCAGCTGCAAAAGACCACTATAAGAGCACTATATAATTGGATCCCTTTCTGTTTAGCTAATACATTTATCCAGGCTTCATTTAGCTAAGCTGATTTCTAAGCATTTTTCAAGTACTCTGCTTTTGTTTAACGGAAGTCTTTCAACTATTAATGAATTCTTATATCCTTCTTGACAGTTCTTAGAAGCAAATTTGAATTTTTTAGATGTTTTATATAATAACAAGTTTTGATTCTGATCATTGAAAACAGATGCAGTTATGTCGTGGTTTACGCCCAGTGCATAACTGAGCACCATGATGCTCCAAAAAAGGGCTTGTCAAAATAGAGACTGGGAGAGCTTCTCACCACTGAAACAGGTCACAGGCAAAAGACAGACTTAAAAGGAACAAAAACAACCAAACAATTTTAATTTGTTACCAACATCAGAGTAGAACAATGGGAGATACAACCAGATCTTAAAATCAAAACACCTTCCCCCCACCCCTTCCTTCTTCCCAGGCTCAACGTCTGTTCCCGGTTCCTTCGCCTTCCCCCTCCCCCTTTGCCTTGAAGCACAAGGGGATGGGAGTGGAGGGTTGCAGTCGGTCTTCTCGCCACATCACGTGCTTTCTTAGGAGTAGGGAAAAAAAACCTCAGCCCAGTGTCTCTCTCTCTGCTTCCACGTGGCCCCCTTTCCATAGGGGAAAAAGTCCTCAAAAATCCAATATGGGTCTGCCCACAGCTGCAGTTTCCCTCACACACAAAACTGCTTCAGCCCAAGTCCACAAAACTCCAATCTGGGTCTGCCCATGGCCACAGTTCCCTCACACACGACCAGTTGACCCAGCTCTCACCAGGGGTTGCAAAAGAGGAAACCTGGGTTCTGTGTCCTCCTCCTCCTCCCTCTTCTTTCTTTCCTTCAAAACCGACTTTGGTGTTTTTCAAAGTTGTTCTCCTTGGGCCCCACTCCTTTCTCCACTGCAGGTCTCCTCCGATGGTTATGGAGATCCCGGCTCTCTCTCTTTTTTTTTTTTCGGGATGAGCTGCAGCAGGGCTTAAGCTTAAGTTGGTTGGGGCCAGCCAAGCCCACCCAGGCAAAGCTGGGGCCACGCCACCCGCACCTAAGGCCGCGCTGGTCCGGGCCGGTGCCAGAGAGAGAGAGGCAGGCATGTCCTGCACCCCCCTTAAATACATGAATTCGCAGGGGCACTGATTGGCTTTGCCCCAGTCAGAGGGGGGGCTGACCAAAG
>NW_010183475.1:5213-16511 GCF_000695765.1 Mesitornis unicolor
AGCTTCTTAAAGGGCTATCTCCATAGCCCTTCCCCCATTATCAAAGACACAACCAAAAAGCCCTCACAGAAGAACCCAATACAAGTTATTACTGAAAATAATAACAAAAAGTTTTCTTGTAAGAATATCCGAGTGTTTTGCTTTATTAATATTAATGTTATTAATAATATATTAATAACAGAAGGCAAAAATCTATTACAGTGAACATTGGCACAGTTCCCTAAATTTGGTACAACTATATCCAGTAAAGCTAAGGAAGTGATGCAGTTTCTAACTGAATCTGGATTTTTAAAGTGTAATCTTATTATTTATGTTAAGTAAAAATGCATGGGTTTGGGTTTGTTTGTTTTGTTTGTTTTTAATTTCATTATCATTTTTTTTAACCTTGTTGCTCCCATGCATTACTTCTAAAAATCAGTAGTGACTAAGAAAGGAATATGTCTCTGAGGCTATCAAAAATGGATGAGCTTCTCCTTGATGAAAGTATCTAGTTTTCTATCCTTCTAAAGACTGCAGAGTCTCCTGAAGATTGGATGTATTTCTTACATTTTCTTTTGTTTCAATAAATGTAGCAATTTTTTTCTATTATGTTATTTACCCTTTCACAGAGTTCACATTTAAAACTAGTCTTCTCCATTATTGAGATTTGTATACCACTTCTCTTATTTTAAAAGTTGCAGTCCTCATTGATCTTGAATGGATTTGTGAAATAAAGACCTTTTTTGCTAGTTATTTTCAAAGAATTTATGTTTAAAAATTTTAAAAAGTGTAAGTATTTTTAGACGTCATATGTCATCTTTTTTGCAGTAAAAGATGGAAGGGAACTGAGAAAACTATACTTTTACATTATGCATGAATGTATTTTTTATTATTCTGTTAGGTGTTCTTGCTAAAACCTATGTATGAAACCATATGCATAGGCATGTATATATATATATGTATATGTATGAACACACATTAAAAATGCATATTATTATTATTGCTGATTTTTTACATTAGTTTTCAGTCTTAATATTTAACTGGAAATGCTTAGTTCTTTTTAAGTGAGACTTGTATTTGCAGTACAATTCATGTAACAGGGATTGAGAAGCATAGATACTAAAATCTCTACTTATTTTCAGGCATTGTTTGTTTTCAAGTAGTAAAAGGATAAGTAGTAAAAGTGTGATAAGGATGACAGTTCTATAAGACTAGTGAGTCAGAGGCCCTTATTCAAGAACTTTTGGAGGCCTGAGATTTAAGTACGTGATAGCTGTCTGTATGGCTCCAGGGTGCAGTCATTCACAGTTTACAGTCATTTTGCAGCAAATGATCTTCCATACTGATACAGTAGAAACTGTCTTTATTTGTAATCAAATTGAATGTCACAAATTGGCCACAGAAATATGGTTGAATTTTAGTATTTTAATGGTACTTGAAAAATTTAGCACACAGTCTCAGAATATTTTTCTAAATTGTTTCACTAAAATGTCATACTATCTATAAGTTAGCAAAAGAAGTTATAAATTAAAAATTAAGGAGGAAAAGACTTGCAGCCTTGTTTGTTCTCTGATAATGCATCAAACAAGTTGTTCAACTTGTCTACCAGAAAACACTATAAAATATGTCTGGAATCAATTCATTAAAATAATTATTACAATTAGTAAAATGGGGTAAAGGGACAGAAATTGTCCTCTTTTATGCATAAAAGAGATTTACCTGTAAAATTTATATTATCAATGATCAAGAAAGTAATCAAAATAATTATTTCAATTTAATGATTTCCTCCAAATTTCAGAGCTGCTCTCATTTAAAATCAATAATAATGTTTCCAGGTTAACACTGTACTCATTTAATATACTGAGACCCTAGGGGTAGGGGACATTTACATGGCAGTTCTTAAGTGATTTCACTTGCTAATTTTGCCAGTAAAATCAGATGATCTCCCAAATGGGGAGAACTAATTAAAAATTAGATATCTTCCTGACTTTTTCTCTTAGAGTAAAACCTCAAAACAAGAATGTCACAGTCATTTTGTAGGGAGGATTTGTCAAATCTCTTTTCTTTATGGTTGATGAACTTCTGGATATGTAAAAGTAATATTCTCAATCCACAGCTTAAATCCTCATGGTATAAATAAGAATTTTACACAAAGATGAAAGGAAGTCTATGTACGCATGCACCTTAAGCTTCTCTAGGAAACTTGGGTGAATCAGAGAGGAAACAGAGACACAAGCATTGCAAAACTACTTCACATGCAGCAGTTCAGTTTTTCTTTAATAGACACTCAGACATCTTTATACAACACATTTGACTCTGCATCTAATAGTAACAGTTTCTTAAACTTTGTGACAGGTATAGAACATTTATTGACCATTTAATTTATTTTATACTTAATATCTGTAGAAGACAGTCTCTGATACTAATAAAACACTTTATATTTCATGGGTTTATTCACTACTATGGCCTTGAGCTAATTCATAGAGAAAGTCCCAACTGGAACTTAGATGTAAAAAGAACCTGTCAGGCATTTACAGCTTCTATAGACTGAACATCAGAAATAAAAGAAAAACAGAGGCCATGATAAAAACAGAACAAAACCAACCATCATGAGCAAGAAAGGACACTTTTGAGAAATGCACATAATATCCTGCTTGTTTTGTTTTCATTTTCTTTGAGTTTGTTGTTCATAAAATTATAAGAAATGCACAAATATGGTGATTGTTTTCATTGATAGACACTTTACACTAAAAAACTATCGAGTAATTTTATCATGCTCCAATCAAATACTATCAAGACTTTTCCTCTTTTCCTTTTTTTTAACACATCTTACACATAAGCTATATGTATATGAGAACCATCTGATACACTCAAGAAATTAAAAAATGTAATTTAGCACTGCATATGTCTAAGTCAATCTTAACGTTGAAAAAAAGCCAAGACAACCCACTCAAGTATCTGCAAAATAGTTAATGATACTACAAACCTTAATGATACACAGCCTCCTGTCCTCGCTTTAGCTCTGGCTTCTCTAAAGCAATTCTTTAGACTGTCTCAGGAAGTGAAAATTTGGTGCTTTTAAGGCAAGTTATGTGTTTGGGAAAAAAAAATCCTTCTCTTTCAGATCAGGAAGTAATTATTTTACAGGTGAATAAAAGCAGTAAACCTGCCTACTGGGAGGAAAAAAGTATATATTTCCTATTTAGGAGAAAGAATGAAAAAGATTGTCTATTAAGGAAGTCTTGAATCTTAGCAGCAAAGTATGAGAGTGAGCTCTGAAGAAGTGAAGAGGAGAGGAAAATAAAAAGGAGGATTTTATGTTAGATGTCCATGTATTGGACCTAAATGACAGGTTTGGGTTGCTGGGTGCTGCAGGGTGCCCTGGGTGGAGGAGGCCCTGAGGGTTCAGATAGCTGTGACATTTCTGTAAACATCCTATTGCACCCCAAACTGCTGTCAGGCAGGGAAGCTGCAAGTGCTTCAGCTCACAAATATTTAGGAAAGAGGCAGCTGAGAGGCACAGGAGGAATACTGGGAAGAGACACTTTGGGAGATCCATGAGGAGAGGAACCTGGGGAAGCATGTTGAGGTGAGGCATCTGGGGAGACACTTGGGAAGGTACTCTTGGTGGGACATGTGAGAAGAGGCATTTGGGGAGACACATGTAGATGCTGTGCAAGGTGCTGTTGGAGACACCAGAAAGACAGACATTGGTGACAGAAGAGAGACTCTAGAGGCACCCTGTAGAGGACCAGAGGCAGGACCAATGGGACTGCAGAGGAAGGCACTGAAGTGACACCCAGGGGACACCACAGCCCAGCCCTCTGATCATGCACCACACAGCTGTGATTGCTGTGCTGAGCCATCTGACCTTTCTCCTGACCTTTCTCCTGAACTGTACTGTCTACCCCACAACAGAGCAAGGTCATGTAATTTGTAAAATTGCACATGTATCTGTGATTAAAACATTTTGATCTGCCAATGTCATATTAAATTGCGATGTTCCAGAGATTTGATCCCATGGCTCTATTGGAATTATGGCTTTTTATTGACACATAGGGTGTAGTTATCAATACCTTTTTGTTTCACAGGCAGTATCATACAGAACACTACTAACCACCAAATTAACGAAAAATACAAACACACACACATTATTTTCAGTATGCAATTCTGTCTCTTTAGTTTTAGAAAACAAAGAACTTTCTGGCTGGTAAAAGAAAATCTGATAAACCATAAGAAGCACATTTCTTTCACTCCAAGATGCATATTGAACAAAATACATCTCAAAAATGCATTCAGAATTATGCTTAGAGTAACAAAATTCAGAATAATTACTAACATATCTCATCCAACTGCAGTATTTTAATAGGAAGCTTTACTGGGGAATTGATTTATATTTCTTTTGACATTAGTCTGTAGCTAAAGGCATGCCAGTGTAACCCATGAAAAAGGAAAAATTACATGTCTTCTTTAATTTACTGGTGTTCCTATATATCTTAAAACTTGATTTTATGAGCCCTTTTTTGTTACATAAACTTTTGCGGAACCTTCGTTTGACTTCAGTGGTAACAGAACAGAACCTAAAACCAGTGCAACTTACCTAATATTTATTCTTAGAAAATAAACTATTCTTAAATATTTTTTAAAATTAATTATATATTTAAGCATCATAACTATGTTTTTTCTGAATAATAACAAGATCAATTTGTCATAAATTATAAAAGAACCACTACTTTGGTTCTATGCTATAAAATTTGAGACAGTAAATCTCTTTGCCAGTTTTATTCAAAGAGACTAGAAAGCATTTACCAACTTGGATTTCACAAAAAATTGTTAAAAGAATTCATATTTATTTTAAGCTCATAGGAATACTAGGTGAAAGGTTTATAATGATTTACAAAAATAATTTTTTTCAAACTTTGTATGTCTCATTTCATTTCAATGAAAATTCCAGTTATAAAGCATTCATCATGTTTTATATGAATTTTACGAATGTTAGGGACATGGCTTTACTAACTCATAAAATGCTTTTGAAAATTAGAAATAAAAATTATGAGGAGTAGCAAATGGATGCCCATTCAGTCAGTTTTCAAAATTTAGTATCTTGACCTTTCCTACATAATGCTTGTAACAGAGGCCTTAGGACTGAATAACAGTACATAAGGATGCTTCTTGTTTATCAGTTGTGCACTAAAACAGTCTTCTTGCAAAACAAAGTATATTTGCCAGCTCCTGGCTATTCCATATCCCATGGTCTGTCATGGACTGCTGCTTTGGAAGGAAGGAAAGTGGGGTGGATGTCAAGGCAACAATCAAGATACTGTGTGCATTAAACATTGTAGTCTGCTTATCCTTGCAGGGTTATTCCTTTAAGGAACTCTCTGCTCGATCTTGTATTTATCTAACCCATTATGAGGGATTTAACAGAATCTATCCGGCAGAGGCTCCCAGGAACAGAGATTGTTTCAGATGTGAATTTCCAGCTCATGCTCTGTAGCTAATCATTTTAAAAGTAATGGAGGAAGGGGCTAAGGATCAACATTCTGTATCCTCAGACAGAGCACTGTAATGAATTAGTGCAAGACATATGCTTCTTAGAAATGCTTCATAACAGACCTTACACTGAGAGAGAGAGAATGTTAAAATATATTTTCTAATGACATTAAAATTTTTATTTTATGTTAGTAAACATTATTATTTCTTTAATAACACATTATTAACATAGAAAAATATCACTCAATGCTTCTGCCTTTTCTGAATTTCTACACTTTATTTCTACTGTTCTTCTGACATAAAACAATATTCGATTTCAGATGCTCTACCTGTGTGCCTGTTTTATTCAATGTATTGCCCAGGCTACTTGCTTTAGCAAACGAATGTATCTAAGATTTACATTTTCATAAAAGCTCCTCTTTTTTTATTTTTGTGAAAGTGTTGTATAGGTACCTATGGGTACCAATACCAGAAAACAGCTAATTGAAAAGAAAAGTATATGCTGAGGAGGAGCATGGGAAAGCCTCCCATGACTAGCAGGCCTATGGAATCTGCAAGAAGTGGCTCCTCTATGCAGGCAAAGACAATAGAATTATGCTTCTATACAGTCGATAAAACAAGGAGACCTTTGCAGGCCTTTCTGAAAACCTATCAGGAAGCCATTGGTATGACTCTCCACTCCTGTGTTGGGATTTGCCTCCCAGCTGTTGCTTCAACTACATGACTATGAGTGTTTGTGAGAGAGAGAAAAGGAGAGGGAACTTTGTGACAGAATGATTGAATACACTGTGCAAATAGTTATCTGCTGTGAATAACAGCTTGATTCTATTAATAGCAACAGCTTAATTAATAAGGGGTGTTCTAATAAATATTGGTTGTCATCAGTTTCTGATCCCCTAATGGAAAAGAGATTTTACAACACTAGAGCTTCTTACTGACTGTATCAAATTTCCTGGTTGAAGCAAATGCTGCATTTATCTTAGTTGCATTGCCTAGATGCAAGTTTATCTCATTAATATTAATGGTTTCTCTTTTATTATTATCTAGCCCACTATCTTCTTTTATTTTTCTGTGGAAACTATATAAATCTATTCATAGGATCATAGAATCATAGAATGGTTTGGGTTGGAAGGGAGCTTAAAAACCATCCAGTCCAACCCCTCTGCCATGGGTAGAGACACCTCCAACCAGATCAGGTTGCCCAGAGCCCTGTCCAACCTGGCCTTGAACACTTCCAGGGAGGGGGCATCCACAACTTCCCTGGGCAACCTGTTCCAGTGTCTCACCACCTTCACAGGAAAGAATTTCTCCCTAATATCCAGTCTAAACCCTTCCAGTGTAAAACCATTTCTCCTCATTCTATCACTACCTGCCCTTGTAAAATGTCCCTCTCCAGCTTTCCTGTAGTACCCCTTTGGGAACTGGAAGGCTGCAGTAAGGTCCCCCCAGAGCCTTCTCTTCTCCAGGCTGAACACTCCCAACTCTCCCGGCTGGTACTCATAAGGGAAGTGCTGCAGCCCACTGGAGCACTTTCTTCTTGAAATAAACTGTTTTGTTTCAGCCTCTACCACAAAAGATTCTTTACTTCAAGTGCTTCAAGAAACTCCCACTACTAGTAAAAGCTGTTTTTTTCAGTGTGTATACCTCCATAAGCAGTTTCCTATTCTTCATTTTATTGTTTAGATAACATAAAAAAAAATCCAGTGCAGGTCATAGGATCACAGGATCCTCAGGATGTATCTAATCCAACCTCCTTTTCCAAGCAAAGACAGTTATCCATTCCTGTTCTTGTGAATCTCAAAGAATGGAGAATGCACAACCTCATAGGGAAGCTTGTTCATCTGCCCGACCATGACACCAAGTATTTCTAGTAGTGGTAGGAAGGTATTAAAATTATTATACAAAGGAATAGAATAGAACAGAACAGAACAGAACAGAACAGAATAGAATAGAATAGAATAGAATAGAATAGAATAGAATAGAATAATAAAATATTTTTAATTGGAAGGGACCTACACTTATCTAGTCCAACTACCTAACCAGTTCAGAGCTAAACAAAAGATATTATTAAAGGTAATGTCCAAATGCCTCTTAAACACTGACAGGCTTGGGACATCAACTACCTCTCCAGGAAGCCTGTTCCAGTGTTTGACCATGCTCTCAATAAAGACATGCTTCCTAATATCCAGCCTAAACCTCCCTTGCTGCAGCTTTGAACCATTCCCATGTATCACTGGATACGAGGGAGAAGAGATCAGCTCCTCCCTCTCTCTTCCCCTCTTCAGGAAGCTAGTTTAGGAATCCACTCCTAGTTTATACTTGTGTCTGGCACTACTGCATCCTAGATGCAGAATTCAGCATTTGGACTTTTAAATTTTCATCCTATTAATTTGCCAAATGCTCCAGTCTATCTAGATCACTCTGCAAGGCCTCTTGTCCCTCACACCTCCCATTTTATGAGTCATATTCTAGAATACTACTGATAACTCTGTTATTCCACATAAGAAGAAGATTAATAAATTTGTAAGACATTCAGAGAAAGGTGACATGGATGATTAGGAGACTGTAAAACTTATGTTAAGAATAACAGCTAAAAGAGATAGCACTGCTAAGCCAGATAAAATGAAGCTTAAAAAGACAGTAATAAAAAGTAGAGGATAAAAATAAGTTATTAAAGCTAAAGGATAAATGTTGGTGCAAGAACAAATGGGCATAAAGTGACCATGAATAAAGTTAATATCTGAATTTAACTTTATTTTAATAGCAGACTTATTGAGACAAAAAAAATTGGCATGTTTTATATTAGCACTTGCTTCAGTGTAAATAGATAGGATGCTAGGGGTTGAACAGCATCTCATATTTGCAGGAACTGAGGAGGGAAGAGATTCCTACCAGACCTGCACACTGGCTGTGGTACAGCACTCTCTCTCTCCTGGGACATAAGCTATTTTTATATCATTATTTTCTCATAGGTTATCTGTTTTTTACTTACTTTTGGATAGTTTCCTTTTCCTTCTGTCATGGTTTATACAGCTACACAGAATCACACAGGATTATTGAGGCTTGAAAAGACTTCTGATATCATCAAGTCCAGCCTATGACCTAACACTACCACATCAGCTAGACCATGGCACTAAGAGCCACATCCAGCCTTTCCTTAAACATCTCCAGGGATAGTGACTCCACCACCTCCCTGGGGAGTCCATTTCAATGCCTGGTCACCCTCTCAGTGAAAAAGTGCTTTCTAATATCCAGCCTAAACCTCCCCTGGCTTTGTTCTCATGAAATAATGTTGTAATGCTTACACAATCACAGTTTTCCTCAACAGAAAGCTGACTTTAAAATTCTGTCCCAGTAAACCAAGATAGCTTCATTGGGAAACAGTATGTTGAAGTACAGACCTGTACTTAGAGGCTTAAAGCTAACTGCAGATAACAATGTGTTCCTGATAAGAGCTCTATATTTTGTTTCACTAACAGAAAAACAAAACAAAACAAAACAAACTACAAACAAAAAAACCAAACACCCCCAAAAATTTAAACCACTGTCACAGTTTAGGGCTGGGCTTGCCAAACTAAATGCTGGACAAACGGTCTCTGTTAACCTCTCTCCCCTACCAAAAAGGGAAAAGAGAAAGAATAAGAGAGAGAGACTTACAGGTTGGAAAAGAAAACTAACAGATTTAATGAAACAATAATACTAATACTACAGAATAATAATGTAAATAGGAAAATAATGAAATATATACAAATATGTACAAATACATATACAAATATATATAAAACCAATATAGAAATCCTCCCCACACTCCCCCCTCCCCAATGACAATTACGTCACCATAGGCTTGGAAAGCAGGGCACTGGAGAAGTCCCAGACTGGACCTAGCAGCAGGTGGGAGCAGGATGCAGGAATTGGATTCAGGAACACATGGATCAGGATTGAAGGCAGATGAACTAGCAGAGTTCTGCTCAGACTTCAGCCATCACAGAAGAAAAGCAAGACCCTCATGATCCCTTAGCTTTATACTGAGTATGATGTATGTGAGATGGAATACCTTTTTGGTCAGTTTTAAGTTATCTGTCCTGTCTGCTCCTCCCCGCAGGTGTGACACCACAATACAGCACCCATTCTGGGGCAGCGACCTTGGTCTCCATGAGCACAAGTATAAGGAAGAGCCATGTTTACATACCATACAAGCACTACCACTTGCAGAAGTGAACGCTGTCTGAAAAAACATGTTGTTAATTTCAGAAAGTACAATCACTTAGAAGAGACTTAACTGAAAAGTAAAATCACTAAATAGAAAATAAGTTCTATTTAGCTCAAACCAGGACAACCACAAAAAAAGATGCCACACCAGACAGGACACAGTTTGGCTTTGTATTTTGCTTGTATTTACATTGAATGGTGAGATAAGATTGCTGATAAGAGGGATGTAAGGATGAAATTTGTTATGGATATTGTGGCAGATGCATCCACCCTGCTGAAGCACAAGGATTGCCCCCCACGGCTCCTATTTGGTCCCCGCAGTGGGGGTTGAAGGTGGGGAAGTTGGGGTCCTCAGCCAACAGCAGGCTGACATGACCATAGTTTGACCACAGATCAGATTCAACCAGGGTATAGATGAGGCTCTGCTGGAGAGCACATTTGAGTTTGTCCTATTCAGAGCACTGGGTCTGCAGTTGGGAACTCTCCCCTTAAGTTGGGATGGTGCATAAGGTAACTCCTTGAGGTTGAGAGTCCTCCCTTTATTAGGTGAGTGATTGTGCATTTTGGATCATTGAGCCTAAAGCCTAAAAATTCTTCTAAGCTGTGTGTGATAATATTCCCAGCTATCATATCAAACCTGTAATTTGGTGTCAGTGGAAAGTTATTGCGATGAATTAAGTTTTGGCTCCTTGATTTTGGTTACAGACTAAAAAGCCTGTTTGAGTTCATTATTTGTGGGTAGCCATTCTGGTACACTTCCATGACATTTTAATACCATACCACAAGGGCAAAGTAGAAAAGAGGCTAAGTTTATATAATAACAAAGACAGAGTTTGTGTTAGTTGAATGCATTTTTTGAGAAGTTCAACTCTATTCTTACTCTATGGATTAAAAAAAAAAAAAAAGAAAAGAAAAAAAAATCAATTGTCTTGGAAGGCAATATACTTTCTAGTCTTTTGTACCTGCGTGCAACTTTAGTGAATAAGTTTGGGAGGAAATTTGGTTGTGCTACATGATTACTATTCAGTTTTCTACTTCCATGTGGGCTTTATTTGCACAGACTTGTAAGAGGCTTAGTAATATAGCATAGCAGTAACCTTTCATAATGTAGATATTATTGAAATCTTACTCTAAAATATTGACTGTAACAAACTCATCATAGTATACTTATTTCAGAATATGAATTATGAATATCATTAATTATAGTACCAGCAATTTATGTTTCAGAATTTGAAATAACTTCTTTTGGTGTGTATACATTTATAGGATCCTTTATCTGTTAACTTAATGCTTCACGGAATTTAATTTTTTACCCTAAGATGGAACAAAATTGTTTAGTAAAAAATAAAATAGAAGGTTAAAAGCCTAACAGAAACAAAGAATACTTAATTCTTATAAAAGTTGGCAAAAATAAGGAAGAAACAATTTAATATTAACTATCAGCTATAAAAAACAATCAACAAATACAAGCATAAGGAAATATTTTAAGTATGGCTATTAATAACAAATAAACCTAAGCAAAAGAAAAAATAAAAATACCTTAAGCTATTCAGAAAAGATTTTTTTTCCTAGAAGCAGATCTGAAAAACTGATGAATGGGGTGGGTGCCCTGGTGAC